>NC_062216.1:143085517-143388547 GCF_902686445.1 Sciurus carolinensis
GTCCTTCCCTCCCTCCCTCCCTCCCTCCCCCATTCCCTTTCCCCTTCCCCCACCATTGATTTTTCTTCTTTATTGGATCACTCTTATCAAAATACAAACATTAACATACCATAGTATAACCAATTCAAACACAACCTATTTTAATAAAGGTCTAGTTCATCTGACTTTCCTCTTGAACTCCTGTCCCATTACTCTTAGTTACTCTTATTACTTTCACCACAAAATTCCTCACTAGTGTTCCTTCCTTTGCTCTCTTCATTATCGTTCTTCTCATACTTTCTTGACACATTGTAAGCAGGCTTTTGTCCCCAGCACTTTATTGAAGTAGCTCTTCACGCCATTTGGCAGGTTTGTTTGTTAGTAATCATTCACTCAAGAGAAATTTCGAGTGCTTAATATGTGCCACATTTCTACAGAAGTAGTGAGGAGAACCTCAGAATTGCAACAGGTTTCTTTTATTTTGTTCTGAGAATGAAAATGCAAAGTCTTGAAGGGAGCGTAGATGGTAAACGTGAGATGGTAAACAAGGAATAGAGAGGGGGTGGGAGGCCACTCCAAAATAGAGCCAGTGTATCTTGATCAGTGAGTACACTCAAAGGTGCAGTTTTGGCCTGACCTAGCAAGTCAGGTCTCCTGCCCTGGACCTACCCTTAAGAAAGATGCACACCTGGATCCCTTTAAATTGCACAGATTTCACAGAAGAAAAGAATTTCAATATGTAAATTCCTTCTAATTGCTTTCATCTACATCATTGTTCCTGTTTCCAAGACAGCATTTTTCATGCTATGTGACTTCTGAACATTTAATGTTTCGTGTTATATAACATACCCCTCCCAATTTCCTCTTTCAAGCACCTTGATCATATGTACTCTGGAAGATTCTCTGATAATATCAACTTCCTTTATTTTAATGATTATTACTGTTTTTTCTTTTTTTTTTTTTTAGAAATGCTCTTCCAAAACCTTTCAGTAACTAAGTCTAGAGAAAGCATTTTAGCAATTGACTTTGGGCACTGGGATGATGCCTCAGGAAGGTACTTATTTTTTTTTTTTCAAAGAATTGCTTTGCCAGAGAATATGTAAGTTGGAAGACAGGGGACATTTTTTTTACCCCTTCTGCTCTTTAGAGGAGTAAATTGCTCATGTGTTTAAAAAAATGGAAACTATCTAACCTTTGGTAAGAGATAGATTTGAATCCTAAGTCTCAAAATATCAAAATATTATTCTATAGACACACTATAGTGATCTAGCCCTGACTAATAATTGCATTTCAGTTCCAATGATGCAGGTGTGAGCAGACAAATTCAAGTTTCCTAAGATAGACATTCTCTGTAATTGCAGTCCAGTGGTCAATTTGACTTGGCAAGAAAAGTCCTCCCAACCATTTCAAAGATCTAAATGAAGAACATGCATTTTTATAAAAAGCATTTTTACTTTTAATATTCCAAATTAAACCCATTTAATTAGGCCAATTCGTTGTCTCCGCTATTTAGAAAGAATATAAAGTGGAAATTGCTCTGAAGCAACAATAATGAATCCAACAGGTAAAATCTACTAAGATTTTACATGAAACAACTGAGAACTACTTTTATGGTAATTGTGAACATAAAAATGCATAAAATTGCAGAGCTCCATTTATTATATAATTTTCAAGCGTTACTTCAACAATAACAACAAATTTTCTGGTAAGGTATTTATCTCTAGTAGGAGTGCTATAGGTAGGTAATATTATCAGTGTTTTTCAGTCCTCATTTTTTCACTTAGTTTTTCAAAAGGAAATAAATCAAGCTTTCGATATAAAGCAATCTTTAGGAATATTTAAAGCAGGTTTTCTCCTCTACAGGGTAGTAACAGATTTGAATCTTCCTAGCCTACCTCTCACAGTTTATGCTGGCAACAATGCAATTTCAAACAGCAGATGGTTCCTTGTGTATCATAGACAAGGGGGAAAGAAGCTAGTGATATACCAACTGGGATTGCAACTCTGGGAAAACTTGCAAATTTCAGCAAAGGCTATAGAGACTTGAATGCTTATGAGCAATAAGGAAAGGAAAAGTGAACAGGAGGCAAAAGCCTTAACATAAAAAAGGAAAGGTTAATGTGGCAGAAGGTGTGGGCCTGCTACTCTTCCCCAAGGAGAGAGTAATGTATTTGATAATTTTGTTGCTGCATAATGTGTACAGCATCAGAAGAGTGCATCATGGACACAAAGTTCTGTAATGAAGCAAGTAGAGAGTCATCACATGTTCACAGCTGAGAATATCTTATCACTGCATTCAGTAGATGGCTCCCCTCTGCATACATAATCAAGTCCATGCTCAGCCTAGCAATCCTTTCTTCTCTGTTGATCCCAGTAAATTTCTTTTCCGGTCTTATTGTGAGTCTATGTCTATTATACAGATGTATTAATAATCAAACCACCTCTGTAACATGTGGCTAATGCTCAGATTTGCTCAGAACTGAGAGTTCTCACATATGAACAAAATTTGGCATACATTTTGGAGCTGTGGAGTCCATTAGGTCTCAGCACAGTTCAGAATAATTTTCTATATCTCTTCCAATCCATGATACCCATATTTTAAATCTCTATGTTTTTTTACCTGCAAATGGGGATAATAACGGTCCTTCCTCATAGGTTGATTATAAGGATTAAAAGGCACATATGAAGCACCAGAACAGCAAACCCTCTATTGGTCGCCCAATCTTCTTTTCAGAATTAGCAGGTTAATATGACCTTTTGTGCAATAACAGTGCAGAGCAGTGTTATCTCTAATTTTGAAAATTCTAATTCTCTCCTACCCTCCTAGCCCAGCAGATGACTTCTTAAAATAATCAACAATAGCTGGCATTTTGCATTTATCATGTGCCTGGTACTATCCTAAGCCCTTGACAGATATCAACACACTTTATACTCACAACAATCCTATGATGAAGGTACCACCTTATCCCCATTTTACATGTGAGGAAATGGCCAGACAGAGATGTGAAAACCATTGTTCTACAGCAGCATAACTGATAAATGGAGGAACCAGCTCAGACCCAGGTTGTCTGGCGCCAGGTGTACATGTCCTGTCTCCAGGCCTCAGTACCTTCATTTCAGCCCCCAATTCAACTGCTCTTGGATTTGGTTCCTTCTCCTGACTTCTTGCCCTGTAATTTTTTTCACCTTTCCAAGTGTCTGTAATTTCTCCCACGTTTCTAAGTTTGCATCCCCTTTGTAACCAATGTTTTCCATTACTTTTGAAACAACTCACTTCCATCCTTTGACTAAGGTGTAACTTAAGAATATTCTTGATGTTGTGGCTCAGTGGTAGAGCACTTGCCTGGCATGTGTGAGGCCCTGGGTTCTCACACATGTGATCCTCAGCACCACATATAAACAAATAAATGAATAAATAAATAATCCATTGATAACTCAATATATATATATATATATATATATATTAAAAAAAGAATATTTCTTTCTATAGTAAAATTCAAGAGGACAAGTTCCAGCTGTGGTCTGTATTTAAAGTCTGCATGTTCCTTTATCATTTCCTTTAATCCCTCTACTGGCACCAGCCTTTGAAACTTACTATTGCCCAGAAAAATCTAAAGACCACTCTTGGTATGGAGTAGTTAGTCCAGGCAATGAGTGAATTTTGATAGTTTGTGGAAATAGCCTATAAGATAGTCTATGGAAAATAGTATAAAAGATTTCCTTAAAAGAAACTAGTATTCTTCATTTTATTCATTTGTACTTCAGGAACTACTCTTGATTACTTAAGATTTAAATGGCTTATTTTTAATGTGAATTTGACCAATATTTGTGGACTAATTACACAGTTTTCTATATTTGAGAACAGTTTTTTTTAATTCTTTTGACATTTCATTAGCATTGTTCTTTTGCTCCAAACTTTAACAATCTGACAAAACATATTGCACATGAAGTAGATAATTAGCAGAAGAATGTTCATGACCCGCAATTTTTTAAAGCAAATGACATTTAAGAGCTAGTAAGACAGGTTGTCATTAACCTGTAATAATTACCTATGGACTTTACAGATAATTGCTAATTTTAAAACATTCATGGTTAAAGTTGTGTATTTTTTTTAAAAAATGGCATACACACATACAATTCAGTTTCTAGGATTTTCTGATGGAATTGGTATTCACAAAGTGCCACTTCCTGGCTGGGTTTAAGTCCACCTTTTAAAAGACATCTTTGTAGACTTTAAAACACTTAACAGAAAATCCAAAATCAGGAAATCCTCAATAATTGTTGAATGATTGCAACTGTATGGTGGAGTGAAGAGGATTAGGAGAATGTCTTCAGTCTCTCTTGCTTCTCACTTCTGTGTTTCACTTAAGAACTATGTAAGTTAGAGGCAGAATTCCAGAAGTGAAATTAAAACAGGAGGAAGAGAAAGTCTACATGCAGAATGACAATATCCTCTCCTTCTATCCACTTTTAACCTGGATTTTTCCAGGGAAAAATGATTATGTAGTCATAATAATGCAAAACATGAATACTGACTTAAATGAAATTGTGCTAGAGTTACATTGGATTCTGTAGTAGTCCAGGTTTGAGAGAGAGAGAGAGAGAGACAGAGAGAAAGAGAATGAGAATGAATAAATGAATAAGGAAGTGGTTCAATTTTGTTCAAATGATTATGGAGGTTGACAAGCCCCAAGATAAGCAGAATAAATTAGCAAACTGGATACCCAGGAGAACTGATGATTTATTTCCCATCCAAAGTCTGGCAGACTCAAGATCCAGGAGGAGAAACATGTTTCAGCTGGAGTCCGAAGACAGAAAAAAACACAGTATCTGAGTTCAAAAGCAGTCAGGTAGGAGGAATTCTTTCCTAATCAGCGAGGTTCACCCTTTTTGGATGAGAGCCACCTACACTTGGGAGCATGTAGCTAGCAATGAGTTAAATGGTAATCTCAGCCAAAACAATTCCTGACAAAAGTTCCCAGAATAACATGTTTGACAAATATCTGGGTACCTTATGACCCAGTCACATTGACACATGGAATTAATCATCAAAGTTTATTTCAAATTGTAATGTATGAATGAGCAAAGTTAAGCATTAAGAATAAAAAATTTAAAGTTATTAAGTAAGTAGGTAATTCTAAACTTTATGAATCAAAAGCTAGCCATTTAAGCACAGTATTTAAAGCTATAGTATAATGCTCTGTATGAGATACATATATATCTCATACAGATATATATATATATATATATATATATCTCATACAGAGATATAACAGTATCTATCATACTATAAGAATTTAATAATGTTAGCTATTATCAAGTACTGGGATGCTTAATTATAGCCTGGTTTTTAAATTCTAGTTTGTATTTTATATATAGCTTTCTCAAATACTTTTTTAAATTAATTTTTCACATGATATATATTGAAAACCTAATATGTATGGAAGTTGTTTGAAAAGAACCAAGTCCATGCTCAGTCTCATTCTATGCTCCTCTTTTCAGTGAAGCTGGAGGTGACCCTCTGCAAACTACATTTCCCAGAGAGCCTTGCCACCTGGCTTTCTGTTGCACTCAGTAGTAGTCACTAGATGGAGATCAGAAGACAGGAGTCCCTTTTTGTTCTCACAGTCTGTCCTTCACCAAACCTTAATCAGAGTCCTCTCTCTGAGTTCTCTTCTGAATAAGAGCCTCAATTTTTGAACTTCCAAATCCATCATGCATCACCCAGTTTCTGCAAGAATTCTACTAAATTGGGTTGCCCAGAATCCCCCACCTTCCTTATCTGATCATCCTTGATATCTGAACAAATTCCTCACTCTCCACCATCCCACAGGTGATGTCTTGTCACCATGGCCTGCTTCATTCAGAGGCTTTCCTGTTGATTTTGTGAGAATTCTACTGTACCTTCTGTTTCCTGTAACTAATTTTCCATAGCTAAGACAAACAGTAGCTCCTATGTTTCTTAACATTTAGTACTATAATGTTCTACCTGCAGAGTTCCACTTTAATATGTTGTAGTCAAAATCTAGGGCAGTTCTCTACTGACATCTCTCTTCCCCTCTGAAGTAGTCCCAAATAGAATTGAGTTTTACTACTTTAACTGCTTTCCAGCTCTGATTTTCTTTGAAAGTTCCCCACCCTTTGCCCCTCACTTCCTTGGCCTTTTCACTTAAAATGCTAACTTCCTTCCAGGCTCTCAGAGTTAGCTGTCTCATGCTTCCAGACGAACCAGCAACAACCAGGCTCAGAATTGTGAGCTCCAGTTCTGTGGGGCATGCACTGTGGGGCCTCTCCTCTGGTTTTTTATAGTCTGAGAACCCCAACACTTCTCTTTTGTTCCTTAAACCTTAGAGTATGTAACAGCTGCATGATGTGCAGTCAACTCTTCAAGCTAAATTTTCTTTTTCTTTACTTGAAAAAACATTTGTGTTTTCTATTTCCCCAATTAATCCTTGACTGATCCATTAACTGACTTAAAGAAAAATGAAGCCTAACTGACTATAGATGGGGGATACAATATAAGGCAGGGAGATGGGAGTCACAAAACTTCAGAAAGTTTCAGGAATTGTAAATCTCCAAAAGTGAAAGCTGGGGTGGTGAGGGTGGAGAGAATTAAAATGGAATTAGTTCAAAGTGTGTGTAGGAAGCAGTTGTATTCCTCAGAATTTATCCATTTTTCACAAAGAATGGCCACCATTCCATCCCACTGCTGCAGGACCCAGGAGAGTCATTCTTGGAAGCCACTGACTCAGAGAAGTCTAGAATCAGTACTAGATCTATCCCAACATCTGGAACAGCAGAAATAGTAAAGGCAGAAGAGGGAAGAATATAAAAGGATGGGAAACAAGAGGACTAATAAAAGTTATTTACTGAAAACTACTACTGCTGTCCCTCCAAGTTCTTAAACAATACAACCAGGTTCACATGCAAAAAGATCATTCAGTGAAAAAGAATATGTTCTTAGAAATCAAGAATCTGGTATTCAATCTGGTAAAATTGAATACATAAATACATTTATACATTATTGTATTGTGTATATATGCATGTATATATCATACATAAGTGAATATATATAACACAAATGACTTAATTAATATGTAAATATATGTGAAAATACATATGTAAATATATTCAATGGAAGAAGAAAAGATTAAAGAAATTTAACCCAGAAAATAACACTTTTAAAAGGCAATACATGATTAGGAGATAAAAGATAAAACATTTTTAAGAATAAATATAGGAATCTAATATCTAAGTATTAGGAGTTCCAAAGTAATGAAACAGAAATTGGCTGGGTGCAATGATGCATGCCTGCAATCCCAGTGACTTAGGAAGCTGAGGCAGGAGGATCACAAATTGAAGGCCAATCTGGGCAACTTAGTGAGGCCCTAAGCAACTTAGTGAGATTCTCTCAAAATGAAATATAACAATGTCTGAGGATGTAGCTCAGTGGTAAAGTGCCCCTGAGTTTAAATCCCTAGTACAAAAAGGAGGAGGTGGAAGAAGAATAGGAGGAGGATGAAAAATTGAAGGATCAGGCATGTTTTTGGTAAAGTGCATCAATTATCTATGTAGTAATAAAAAACAATTTCTCAGAACTGTGAAATATGAGTTTCTCAAATGGAGTCCACAAACAGCATAGTGAATTTTAAAGAGACAGATAACAAGACACTTGGTTATAGAATATTAGGACACCAGCAATAAAGAATTGGTTCCAAAAACTTTGCAAGAAGGTGAGAAGAGAACTAAAGAGACCTTTGCAAAATGGCAGGGAGTAGAATGGAAGGAGATAATAGTACTTCCTAAGAATAATTTTAGTGTTACTTAATTGCTAAAGCAATAATCTTGGTTTGACTTGAAACTAAAATTAAATTCAAAGACATTTATGGAATTTGCAATATTATAAAACCAATTAATAACATAACCAGATTCTGAATCAGGACCACTACCACCAATTTCTATTTTCTTTAATATAGTTATAATTAGTGTTGAATAAATACAAATGAAGAATAATCAGAGAACAACTTTGGAAAGTAAATATTGTACTTGTTTTTCAAAAATGATGAATCTGAATGGCTTGATGAAAGGAGAAAAAAGCATTTAGAGCTGATGAAATGACCATGTACTGTCAAACCTGGAAACTCTAGAATTGTTAAGGAGAAAGGGTTTTCTTTGATGAGGTGTCTGCAGTATCTCTAGTGCACTGTGATACGGTCTTTCCCTTTTTCTTCCCTTTCCTCTAATAGAGATGCCATTCTTCTTGCCCTGGGGCTCCACATCGCCAAAGCTGAGCCTAGTTCACTACTTCATCCCCTACTTTTGGTGAAGATAGGCACCTGAGGCAGGAAAGACAGATCTTTCACTGATATTTATAAAACTGGACATATGGCAGAGAAGACCTTTTCTTCTGAGATCATAAGACTATTAGAATAAGCGCTCAGAGCTTTTAAGAGTCATGTCTTCCATCATATGGTACAAAATGGGAGAGAGAAGGGACAAGATTGGAGTTCCAATCATCTTCTAAATGCCACATTCTAAACTGTCTACTGCCAGCTTCCTTGCAGCCTTCCTGTGGTGATTTAATTATGTGAGACAATATATTCTTTTAACTTAAGCAAGTTGAGTTTGTCATTGAGTTTTATAATCTTACCTAAAACAGAAATAACAAGAAGTATTTACAAAGTCATAGAGCATGAGGAAGAATGACAACTGGTTTGATTTTTGTGATAGACCAGAGTGTTTATTAATTATATCTCAAACCAAAACAGTTCCCATTCTTGACTTGTTTGAGGGAATGAAAATTTTTTTAACAAAGGTTTTTTTTCTATAGCAGTGAGTTAATATGGGAAGAGCAAAAAAAAAAAAAAAGTCTGAGAAATGAGCAAAATATTGTTGTAGCAGTTCACTCACAATGAAGGATGAGACTATTCTGTAAAAATGGTGAAGATAGCTTTCATGTAGTTGTGCTTTTTATTAATTTTAATAACTGTGCTTTGTACAAGCTACCAGTATTTAAAGTTGACATTTAAAAATATTTTTTTTGCAACTAGGTGGGACAATAATTTTTACAAGGATGGGGGAGATGACTAGCAGTGGTAGAACTGCGGAAATGCTCTCAAACATCTTGAGTACCAGTCATGTATCCAGTCTTATATGCAGCATTGCATATCTTTAATATTATTTAGGTTGTTTTAAAAACCTATTAGTTTTGTTTTTCAGATGAAGAAACCAAAGTTCAGAGATGTTAATGCTTACCTGTGATTACACAGTAAAGTAGAAATTGAGATTCAAATAAAAGCCTATGTAACTCCCAAATTTATTCTTTTCACAATGCCTCACTGCCACATTGAAATCCATATCTAGTTTCATAGGTATTATTACTGTGTTGTCTCCAAAGAATATGCAAATTTATAATAGTAGGGTAGAATTTTCATAGATAAAATTTTTTTATGTTCTTTTTCAATTTAGACACTGAATCTTTGGTTCTTTCAGAGCAAGACACAGATTATGTTTCTTTTTACCATTATGCTGATTACAGTGATGAATATGCTGCTCATACATAATTCATTCACTACTGCCCCTTTTTACCATTAGGATCATGCTAATGTGATTCTTTCTACATGGATTTCAATTTGGAGACTGTTAAACCTAATTTATTCTGACTGAATAAAAGTATTTTCTGATTAATAAATTTTATAGTTGATATATGTAATTGAATTTATGCTTCCAAGTATGTAATTAAGTGCACCTTTCTGTTGCTTCAGTTCCAGCAAAGGCCCAAAAGAGGCTAGACAAATAATAAGTGTCAAGTTCTCTCCCAACATAAAACAGAAGTAGCCAGGTCACCTAAAAATTTAGAGGTCTTCCAGACTTGCACTGCCTAATACGTAGTTTCTAGTCACATGTTTCTATGTAAGTTCAATGCACATTAATTAAAATAAAATAAAATTCAATTCTTTCTAGTTATAACAGCCATACCTGAAATACTCATAACCACATGAGATCAATGTCCTCCATCTTGAACAATGCAGATTTAGGAAAGTTCTATTGGATAACCTTAATATAGATAACATGAAGACACAGAGTTGGAAGTTGCTGCTATTGACCCTTGCGAACCCCGAGTGTGAATTGGTTTTCCATAGTAAATGTTACCTTCATCTATTATATTCTCAGAAGAGGAAGCTGTCAGAGAATATCACAAAAACAAATCACAAGAAGAAAGGCAGCAGCTAACACAAACATGCAGCATGAAGTTACAACTGAACCAGTCTCATGAGTTTTTCCTGCTCCAATTCCTCTTCTCTTCTCCTCTTTGTATGACACTGTACAAACCAGAAATATGAGCCAAAAGGTATAAACATGGGGTAAAATGTGAGGTAAAAAGTAACAGAATATGAGATAAGAGGTTTACCTAGAAAGAAAGAAAAATCAACTACTCCTTTCTTTCCCAGTGCATCATGTGACAATTGTGAATTGAGATGGAAGAAAAGCTTTCACTTGGATAGTGGTCTGCATTTTTAGGTAAAAAGCCTTAGGTTTTTTGTTTTGTTTTGTTTTTTGTTATTTGAAAGTTTTCTAAAAACCTTGGAAACTACCCAACTTCATTAGGAAAAAGAAAAAAATTCACTGAAAGTTAGAGGTGAAAAAGACAAGTTGCATTCCATCTATGCCCAACCTACTCTAATTAGTTTGATAAATTGATTTTATAAGTAATACAGGAACTCAAACAAGAGTGAATGCCTAAAAGAAATATAATTTTAATAAAGAAAAGAAATTATCACATCTAATCTCAGCCTTACCTGGGTTAGTCTTTTAATCATTCTGTCTCAACCCCAAAGGTTATTCTTCAAAAAAGTTCTTAGTCCACTCTTCCTTGGTTTCCTCCTGACTGCTAATCTCTGACTGTGAACTCTTGGGAGTTAGAATCATGATGTGTGTATGTTTTTTACTGCTGTCATGCTTAGAACAAGATGCACTTTTCACTTGTATGTAGTTGTATATTGTATTTGGGTAACGTTTGCTCTTTTAAGTAGTTTTTAAAGATTATACTAGATATGGAATTAATTTGCTCAACAAGTTATTTTATATTGGTAATGTAAAGGTCAAGTAAAATTTACTTTGGGTTAATAAAACAATAAATTCCATTTCATTAAAATTAAAATCAGTGGCATGTTATCATTAAATGAAAAATATTCACAGCCCATACAAACCTATGAAGTTAGCAGAAATTGGAAAGAAATTCACTGAAAACTGAACCCTGGACTCTAACACCGTAAAGATGTTCATCAGTGCTTCTGAAGAATGTCTTCCTCCAGAATTTTGTGCCATATAAAAGACAGCTTCTTAATATGATATTGTTAGCAACAGAGAGAAGGTTTTCAAATTTCCTATAGTCTATGCAAATTAGCATAAAGTATAAATTAAATTACCATTTTGTGGTCACAGAGGACAGCAATACCATCCCTTTCCATTGCCATTGGAAGAAAATCTGTTAGTGCTACTTTCATTCTGTAGTTGAAATCTAAGAATCATTTCACCTGTTCATTGGGGCTTATCTTTGATGGTACCTAGTTTGCACTGTCCCAACTCCCTCCATTGATACCTTCTTTCCCAAATTTTCTCCATGCACTGCTTTTCACATCTCAGTAGAGAGTGACACTATCACTTTGTATTTTGTGTATAAAATCTTGCCATAATTTTTGATGGTTCTTTTTATCTTATTCAACACACTTATTCTGTTAGGAAGCTTGCTGACTCCTCAAAAGATACACAGAATCTGACCCTCATTCTCAGTCCAAATGAGCATATGAAATAGTCACAAGGTTGGCATATTTGTTTCTACTTGGCTTCTTTCATTTGGGGAAGTACAGGTGATTGAACTCAGGGGCACTCCAACACTGAGCCACATCCCCAGCCCTATTTTGTATTTTATTTAAAGACAGGGTCTCACTGAGTTGCTTAGGGCCTTGCTATTGCTGAGGATGGCTATAAATTTGAGATTCTGGGATTACATGCGTGTGCCACTGCACTCAGCTTCTACCTTTCTTCTTTAATGTTTCTTTTTTTCTCCCACAGTGATCATTGCCTTCTAACATAAAATATTATTCACTTTTACAGTTATATTTATTGTCCAATAGCTATCTCATCTGCTACAATGTAAGCTTTATTTCGGTAGGGAACTTTGTATGTATGTATGTGTGTGTGTGTGTGTGTGTGTGTGTATTAAAGCATATATTTTATATGCAAATATAAAATATATAAATAAATATATATATATGTTTATGTCTATATATGTTATATACATGTACACATGTATATAAGTATGAATATACATAAATATGTTAGCCCAAGCATTTATTCATTCCTTAAACATATGTTGAATATTTTCTAATACATACATTTAAATATTTGGATAATGGCCCATTTTTTTTAATGCTGCAGAGAATTGATTGAGTTATTCTCTCACAAATAGGAAAAATACCTTCAACCAAAAAATCTATATATACTCAATAAATTTAACAATGACTTCAAAAATTTTAATTATTGGATCTGGGGTTATAGCTCAGTGGCAGAACACTTGCCTTGCACGTGTATATATACATGTATGTATATATATTTTATATATATGTGTGTATGTGTATTATTTGTATAAACTTGTTTTGAGTGGAATAATTGTAAATGTATTTGTTTTCCAAATCTTTATTCTTTAACAAAAAAATCAGGACTTAATTTGTATCTAAAGTATCTTAAATTTTACATCAATACTTTGAAGACCACAGAATAATAGCCCCTCAGTCAAACTACAGGGAGAATAATAGACAACCAGACTTCTGGTTGAATATATCCACAAATAAATAGCATGTCATTTGTGTTATTTAATAGAAAAATGGTTGAACTAAAATTTTTATTCAAAAAAATTTCTTCAGTATAAACTATGTTTAAGTATTGTACATAGTTTTATATGCACATTTGTGTGCACAGAAAAATGAATGATACATGAACCTTGCTCTTAAGGAACTAATAAATAGTAAAACTTATTTAATAAAAAGTAATCATAATATGCAAATTATAATGTGATTGTTACCATATCAGGATACCATACATACTGGTGTACACACTTAAAGAAAAAAGATAAATATGAAGCTTTGTGTTTTTGTTTCCTTATTGTGCAATTGAAATAAGATATGAAAAAAAAATTTCAAATTGAGTTTCCTTTCCCTTTGTGTGACAAAATATTAGTAAACATTTATTAAAATTTTATATAGCAATT
Organism: Sciurus carolinensis; assembly: GCF_902686445.1. Taxonomy (NCBI): domain Eukaryota; kingdom Metazoa; phylum Chordata; class Mammalia; order Rodentia; family Sciuridae; genus Sciurus; species Sciurus carolinensis. Next base: position 143,098,767 of record NC_062216.1, read on the forward strand.
AAAGACATTTTGAAAGATTATGTTTTTAAAATTTCAGAACTATTACACTTTGAAATGTGGGATGGATAAATTTTTATAACAAGAAAGATTATAAGATTTTTGTTTTTATTGAAAATTATAATGAGTTTATTTTAGTAAAAACATCCAAGTCAGGGGCTAATTAAGTAGATATCAAAGGGGCCACCCATATGCAAAGAATCTTAAATACCCCAGGAATTAAAGTAAATTATGTTTATGATTAAATGTAAAAATAATTAGCCCATCCCTACTTGTAGAATGAAGAAAATAATTTCAGGTTACATAAAGCAATGATCTCATGCACAATTATATTTAACATTGAAAAACAGCAAAAGAATATAGGCATTTTTGAAACAGTCTGATTTCTTAGATTCAAAGTTTGTAGTTTATCCATTTCACAATTTTTGGATATAAATTCCATTCATTTGTCCCTTAATACATTTATTTCTGAAAGAAAAAAGAACAGATATTCCCAAGATTTTATTTGTCTTGACAATGACAAATTTCTTATATGGCTTAATCAAAAATATTTAGAAATTTATTTAGGTTCCTTTTCCCCCACTTTCACAGAATACAAAAAACACTTCCCCAGGACTTACTCTTCTTTTATTCTTGTCATTTTATCTTCATCCTCCTTCACAGATGTCTCTGACTTTACTACCCATATTATTTCCTTCTATTTTTTAAAAATTCAGTTTTATTCTACTACATATGAATATATTTATAGGCCTTTAGATTTGGAAGAATACAATGCCTTATCATTGTATCTGAATCATTTATAAACATCCAGTGTTGTGCTAGTAAAACTGGCTCTCAAAGGTTAACACAATCCTGTAGCGTTTACCAATGTCTCTAGCGTAAATATATCCACAGTTCAATGATTTCAAGCTACCAAAACAACTGTCAACATTCCTGAATATTTAACAATCAGTATTTGTAAGCCAGTAGGAGCTGACTCAAACACATGCTGCAGGAATCCAGTTTATCTCTATTTGAAATATCTTTAGCAACTTGTGATTATTTCACACATCCCTATTTATTGATGAAGAGCTTACGTCGTTGTACAAAAGATCTCTTGTACACAGACTCAACACCCCAACCCCCACACACAATTTAAAAGATAGAAACTTCTTTTCCTTAGTTTGAGCACAACTTTTTTACCACTATTCCTCACATCCCATCATTTCCATAGTCCTTCACAAAGGATTGTATTCCTGAGGGTATACGATAATTAACAGTCAATGGCAGCCAGAAATTAACATCTAGCTCCAGATGTGGTCTGGGCAGAGAAAAGTGCCAGAGAATTAATACTTTACTTGCCTTGGCCACTATAATCTTGCTAATGCAGTTTGAGGATTCATTAGATATTTTTGGCTGCCACATCACACAGTTGGCTTGTATGGAATCGTAAAACCAACCTTACCCATCCAGGTATTTTTTTTTCCCCCTTAAAATGTGGCTAAGCCTGTTTTCCATCATCCTGTAGTTGTCCAACTGATTTCTGAACCTTGGTGTAGGAATTGACTTCAATACCTCATGCATTTCATCCTATTAATTAGATACTCCATTTGAAGTCATAATCAAGCCCTTTCAACTTTATGTTTGTGATATTTTCAGATATAAAACTATAATTTCTTTTTTTTTCACTCAAAGGGGGAAAAATAATCTAAAATGATTAGGACAACAAGAATAATTGGAGAGCCTTTCTATAACAAGCAGCAGTTAATGGAAAAAGCCTGAGTTTTAGACCTTTCATTTTTTCATGAACTATTCTCTCTTCTCAGCAGGCACTGCAGCTTAGAAAACACTTTTTTTTTTTTTTTTTTTTTTTTTTTGGTACACTATCTGCATGGATTCAATTCCAAATATTCCTTTGTCTCCAAAACGCATTTTCAATCAGATCAGGAGATGACAACACACCTGCACAATCCAACTTTCCTGCCTTGAATCGTTCAGACTTCAATCTAAGACTTCAAAGTAACTAGAGATATTGTTCAGGATCCTTCCTGAGTAGCACTCATTTTCTCATGAGTTAGCAAAAGAAGGAAACAGCTTAAGCTTTTTATAGGTTTTGGCAGACTCCTCTTTATATCTGATAAGAATTTCTTGGAAGACAGCACCCTTCCCAGTTAGCTATGGGGAATGTTGATATAACTAACCCTAAATATTTCAAGAGAAAACCACTGGTGCTTACTATGTCTTTTTCTCACAGTGACAGTGCGTCTTTCTTTGTACCTACTTGCACTATCTATTTTGCACATGTTAATATAACTATTCATATTCATGTCAACCTATGTTATCATATACTTTTGATGTGGGATAACCTTATCTTCTTCCCTCACTTTTTAAAATCAAGGTCTGTTTTAAACATTTCATGTCTCTCAAATAAATGAAATTGCTTAAATAGTTTTTATTCATCTATTTACATATGTATTTTACATGAGGATTTTCTTAATGGGTTAAGTGATATAGAAAAGTTACTATATGATTTTATTAAAATCTCCCTGAAATATAGATATTTCTTTTTTGAACTAAAACAACAGTTTTCTCCACCCTTCCCTTATGAACTACACCATAGAAAATAACTTCATTTTTAATTTTCGGATTCTAACAATCTCTCACCCCATCTCCCATTTAACTCTTGCTTTGTAGTTTTACTGCATTCACTTGTGCTTGTTGCATATTAGATCTCTAGAACTTCTTCACCTATGAAACTAATAAAACTTTAAACTCTTTGAGCAATGGGTAACATTTCCCCTTCCTGCAACCCAACAACCACTGTTCTGTTTCTCTGTTTCTGTGAATAAGTTTGACTATTATGGATACCTCATATAAATGGAATGTGGTATTTATTCTTCTGTGACTCTCATTTAAAACCTTAGCATAATGCCTTTCAGGTTTATCCATTTTCATACAAATGGAAGGATTTTGTTTATGAATGAATAATATTTCATATTATTTGTAGATATTATATTTTCTTTATACATTCATCTGTCAATGGACTTTTGCATTATTTCCATATCTTGGACATTTTGAATAATGCCACAATTAATGTAGATGGAAGACATGTTTTTGAAATCCTTATTCCAATTCTTTCATATATGTGCCCAGAAATCAGATTGCTGAATCACATGATTGTTTTGATTTTAATTTCTTTAGGAACTTCCATATTGTTTCCCATAGTGGCTATACCTGAAACAGACCCCCTTTGAAATTGAAAGCAATTTCCTGGTAACTACTTTTCTGCATGCTGTATTTCCTCACACTGAGAATGGAGGTTGAGGATCTTCTCTGCTGCCTGTAAAGGGGACCAAGGAATTTGAACTGACATGTTTCTGATTAACATATCCTAGTAAAATCCCCATCTATTTCCCATCTTTAGTCCACTGTGCCTCCTCCTTCTCTAGTAAAATCATCCCATGCTCCTGAGTCCTAAAGATGAAAATTTGAGACAGAAAGGTCTCCTGTCTTCTTCAAGATCAGTTTGGAATAGACCTATTCTTGCCAAGCTATCCACGTAGTGTTACTGGAGAGATGAGCAGTAAAGCTATTCCTCACTGTTGTATACCTTCTATATTCCAACCAAGTCTGTAAGGGATCTGACTTCTCTAAGTCCTTACTAATACACTTTCTTATTCATTTTTCAAACGACAGCCTTCCTAACAGGTGATATCTCATTGTAGTTTTCACTTATATTTCCCTTATGATTCGTGATGCTGAGTCCATTTGAGCAGTATTTAATATACTTGATGGAAATTTACATGTCTTAAGAAATGTCTCTTCAAGTCCTCTGTCCATTTTTAAAAGGGTTATTTGTTTTATTTATATTAAGCTGTATGAATTTCTTATATATTTTGGGTATTAATCTCTCATCAGATAAATGCTTTGCAAATATTCCCTCCTGTTCCATAAATTGTCTTTTCACTCTTTTTGGTTGTATTCTTTATTATGCAGAAGCTTCTGAAGTTGGATATAGACCCACTTTTCCAGTTTCGTTTTTTTTTTTTTTTGCCCATGCTTTTGGTGCCTTTTTCAAAATCATTGCCAAGTTAAATGTCAAGAAACTTTTCAGATCATTTATCCCAGGAGTTTTATAGTCTCACACCCTACATTTAAGTTTTAATCCCCTTTGAGTTGATTTGTGTATATGGCGTAAGATAGGAATCTAACTTAATTCTTCAGCTATGATATCTAGTTTTCTTAATACAAGGTCTACCTTTTCTGCATTGTGTATTCTTGGCACCCATGTCAAAAACAGGGATTGACTATATATACGTGAATTTGTTTCTGGGCTCTCCATTCTGTTTCGTTGGTATTTATGTCTACCTTTGGATTTGAGACAGGATTTTGATGCCATTCCAGATATAGCAACTCTTCTTTTCTTCCCATAGTAATTAATTATGTATTTTTCATGATCACCTATTTATTTACTTGTCACTGAAGATTGAATGCAGGGGTATTTTACTATCATCACCCACCGCCTGCGGAGGCAATGATCACACGTACACCATTCTTGGTCACGGGAACAAAAAGACCAAAGACCTTTATTAGAGGAAGTGTCTGGGTTATATAGCAAGCATAAGCCAATCAGAGTCAGTCTGAGATATTAGCCTATCAAGGGTCAGTCACTAGGCAGTTACAAAGATCGCCTCACACACAGCAGCCAATCACAGTTACTTCCTGAAACTTGTTTAAGAGTGCAGACGTGTCTGGCAAGCTGCCAGGCGCCATCTTAGAAATCAGGCCAGGGTGCGGCTCTGGGGCCCTCAGAGCCTGCCCCTGACATTTTACCATTGAACTGCACCCCCAGTCATATTTACTTATTAATTTGTTTATCTATTTATTTTGATACAAGGTCTATTTAAGTTACTAAGACTAGTCTTGAACTTGCAATCCTCCTGCCTCATCCTCCCAAGTTGTTGGGAATATACGTATGCACCACTGTGCCTGGGTGATTGCCTCTTTCTTTTTATATGAAAGACCTAAAATGTACTAAGACTCCACACTTATGATGCATCTTTGAAATGCACATTTTAAGGAGAGTAATAAATCCCATTACATAATTATTTTAACAAACATTTAAATTAATCATTCATAAGTGAGATGTAGGAATATTAAGATTATTATGTTCTATTCCTTATAGGTTTTCATTTCCTTTTAATGAATATTAAATATTACAGTGTATAATTACAAAACAAATAAAACCCCCTTCTCCTCAAAAACTACCCTGAGTTGGGTACAGAGGTACATACCTGGAATCCCAGAACTCAGAGGTTGAGGCTGGAGGATTTTGTTTCATTCTTTCCTTCTTAATTAGGAGCTCCTTTACAAAAAATGCCACCTTATTCATTTTTCTTAGTACTGACAATATCTAATATATTGCCCTATTCATTAGAGTAGGTAAATAAAAATGTATGTTGAATCAAAATGTATTTGACTAACTTTAATGACAGGATATTTTATTAACTTTAATGACAGGATAGATTATTTTTTCTAGGGATTCAAAAAAGAGGTGCTTTATCCCTTTATACTCCCAGACCCCCTTTTTAAAAATTTTGAAACATGGTCTCCAGAAGTTGTTGAGGATCTCACTAGATTGCTGAGGCTGGCCTCAAACTTGTGATCCTCTTGCCTCAGCCTACCAAGTGCTAGGATTACAAGCATGTGCCACTGCACTTAACTCAGGATAATTTTTTTCTGAGGGGGAAGTGGATTTGTTTTTTGTTATAGGTTTGTAATTATACATTTTAATATTCATTAAAATGTGCAAATGATTTAAACAGAAATACAGGCTGCAGTCAACATTAATCTTCACAAAGATTCCTCTACTAAAATTCCACCCTCTTGTCAAAAATGGCATGTCTCATTACTTTCAAGACATTTCACATATAAACCAAGTGATAAGAAAAATCCAGCACCTGCTGCCTTTAGGCAAACCAAAGATTTCAATGTTTAGAAACATTATATATCTAGATAGTAGAAGTGTAAAATCATTTCGTTTGGCAAGATTGTACCAATTTATCTTCTTGATGCTCAGATATTTGGGAAAAATAAGTCACTTAATCACATTCATTGGGTTTGTGACATTGGGTTTATACCTTCCTAACAGATGGATCTCTGAATGGATTGTTTTTCCCAGTTCTTTCTTCTGCTTGCAAAGTTTCTAAAATACAACTTTCAAAATGGTAAATCATGACTCTCAGAAAATGAGCATGGGTCAAAAAATTAATGAATGACCAACCTACTTAAGATAGTATAACAAATAAAAAAAGAGAATTTGGTAGTCAGGTCTTCAAAAATGCTGAAGTAATTTGTTAATAGATGCCAAAACCCTTATATTTCCTATAGAAATAATAGGTAATATTATTAAACATACCTAGGTTATGTTTTCTTCAGGCCAGAATTCTATTATACCTTTCCATACTGGACCATTTGAATTTCACCACTCTCAATTTTTATACGTTATCTTCCACTCTTACAGAGATGTAAAATGACCTAATCTGCAGAAAGTCAGTTAAATCTCCATTCCCTTATAGAATCAGACAAAACTTAGAGAAACCTTTTAAAGGATGTCCAGTATTCTTTCATTTTCCAAGTTTTGGAAGTTTTTCTGGTGACAGACATCTAATTTTGGAATGTGATCATGATATTAAATCTCTCCCAAGATTAACTAGAGCTAATTGCAGTTTATTAATCTTTAATGATTAAATCAACATGTTAAGCTAATTATTAAAGATTGATGATTTTAATAATGATTAGCAATTAACAATTCTGAATTGTTAATTAATAATTATTAATTGGTTGCAGTGATTACCTTTTAATGTGTAACATACTGATTCAAGTTATAGCTAGATATTAGAGTCATACAGCTTATCAAAGGTCTCAGAACCTTCTCATTCTGTGACTTTTCTAAGTTCAATATAAATGACATCTGTACCTTCCTTTCTCTGCTTCTCTAGTAATTGAGGATTCATGGTCTGCCTAAAACTTCAGTCCCAGTCCTGAGTTAAGTTCCAAGTTATTTTAAGATTCTAATATCACAAAGTCACTGCATTTCCTCTTTACATTTCATATCCAGAAGTCCTCTTGGTTCTGTTTTTTTGTAAGCCAGGGTAAATTTTAGTGCTGTCAAATGCAGCCAAGAGTGAGAGTGAGAGGGGCATTTAAACAAATTTTCTTTGTCATTTTATGCCAACTGAATGCATACGATGAAAACCAGGATTAGTTCCTTTTAATTAGGGTGGGGATTGGGTAGGTGTACTCCCTATTTCTGCTGCTAGTTGTATACAGAGGATGACAACACTTTAGAAAAGCACTTTAACAAAGCACTTTTTTGTTTCAATCATTTGCACAGAGGTGCCTTCCAATCAACTTGCAGGAGGCTATCTAAGAGAATGATGAACTTTATTTTGTGGACTAATCATATCTATGTATGGTGATTTATAAATAACCAATTATTTTTTTAACTAGTTATATAATATGGTTATTAGCTCCTTGGCTTTACTTTAAAAATGCATTTATACAAGTCAATCATGCTTTCATGTTCTGTTATTTGCCAGTGGTATTAAAACTATATTAAAGGCAGGTAAGATTTGAAGTGAGGAGGCCCATTAAGTGGATACTTCAATAATACGAATATAATGTGGTGATAACTTGGAACTTCAGCAGGAAAAGAAAGGGGAGAGAAAGTTGAAAAGAATTGTTTTTAGCAATATTAATGAATTAGATATGGAAGACAGTATTAATGAATTAGTTGTGGAAAAAAGCAAGGTCTAAGCTGATTCAATGATGTCAGGACTCAGTTTCTCTATTGACAACAGCTATATTAACTGAGGTTTTTTTAAAATGCATAGTAGGAATGGGAAACAGAGATGATGTAAAATTTTCACCAATCATGTTGACTTTCAGATACTATTAACCATTCTGGAAGGCAATTTCAGTGTCTTGAAGAACCACTTTGGGGATATTGAACCTATAAGCTTTGATTAAAACCACATGTGATAATATTGCAAGATTATTTTTTCCCATTCCTACCTGTCCCACCCCTCCCCTCTATCCCCTCTGTACAATCCAGAGTTCCTTCATTCTTTCCTACCCACTCCAATCTATCAGCATCCACTTATCAGAGAAAACATTCAACTTTTGGTTATTTGGGACTGGCTTACTTCACTTAGCATGATCTTTTCCAATTCCATCCATTTACCTGCAAATGCCATAATTTCATTCCTCTTTAAGGCTGAGTAATATTCCATTGTGTATATGTACCACATCTTCTTTATCCATTCATCTGTTGAAGGGTATCCATAGTTTTGCTATCATGAATTGAGCTGCTATAAACATTGTTGTAACTATGTCACTGTAGTATGCTGATTTTAAGTTGTTGGGGTATAAGTCTAGTAGTGGGATAGCTGGGTCAAATGGTGGTTCCATTCCAAGTTTTCTTAGGAATTTCCATACTACTTTCTAAAGTGGTTGCACCAACCTATAGTCCCACCAACAATGATGTATGTGTATACCTTTTCCCCCACATCCTCACCAAAACTTATTATTGTTTGTATTTTTGATAATTGCCATTCTGACTAGAGTGAGATGAAATCTTAAAGCACCAAAATAGACATGTAGACCAACAGTACAAAATAGAAGACACAGAGACAAACCTACATAAATACAGTTATCTCATACTAGACAAAGGTGCCAAAAATATACATTGGAGAAAAGAAGCCTATTCAACAAACGGTGCTGGGAAAACTGGAAATCCATATGTAACAAAATAAAATTAAGCCCCTGTCTCTCACCCTGCACAAAAATCAACTCAAAGTGGTCAAAGACTTAGGTACTAAAACAGAGACCTTGCACCTAATAGAAGAAAAATTAGACCCAAATCTTCATCATGTCTGCCTAGGACCTGACTTCCTTAACAAGACTCCTAAAGCACAAGATGTAAAATTAAGAATCAATAAATGGGATGGATTCAAACTAAAAAGTTTCTTCTCAGCAAAGGAAACAACAATGTGAAGAAAGAGCCTACAGAGTGGGAGAAAATCTTTACCACATGTACCTCAAACAGAGCACTGATCTCCAAGAAACATGACACCAAAATAAATAAATAAATAAATAAATAAAAATAAAATAACCCAATCACTAAATGGGCAAGAGGATTTTTTTCTGGAAAGAAAATACTAATCATTTAGGAACAGAAACCTAATGACAGGGTCAAAAAGCAAACTGAAATAAATGAAACAGGAGACCTTTGAAAAACCATGGAGAAATAGGTTGGTATCAGTTGGGTTTTTGGCAAGATTACTTTAGGACTGTGAACTTTGAATATGTACATTCTTCAGTGTGTGTGTGTGTATATGTGTGTGTGTGTGTGTGTGTGTGTGTGTGTGCAAAGAACCAATACAGATTGCAAGAAACAAAATATATGGAGAAACAACATAAACTTAATGGACAAATATCATAAAAGATAAAGGTCATGATGGGTGTGAATAAGTTGCTTCACTTGTAAAGGATGAAGATGACCACCTATTTTAATCCTGGAGGAAGAATGTAAGAGAAAATGTGGATGTAATCATTTCATACAAAGTAGGAGGGAGATTATAGCTCTCATAATCCAATTTTTTCTTCTCTGAACATTGCTATATTTCACTCTGAACATTGCTATATTCATTGCTGAGCTCTTTGGGGGATATCTTTAGATCCAAGCCAAGACAATATGTTCAGAGGTTGTGAAATTCAAATAAAGAAACACTACATAAGAGCAGAGAGTAAGAGTTTGTAAATCAAGATGATGATCCCACTTCCAGTCCTTATAGTATGTAAGAAAACATATTTTCCCCCTTTGGAAAGATTTAAGAAAAGAGTTTTCTCTCAGTAAGGGCAAGTATTAGGGAGACAATGAGTTTTTTAAATATTACAAAAGTCATTCAGAAGACATATCTGAAAGCTGTTGTATGGACAGTGACAGGAAGTATAATTCCATGGGCAAATGAGGGTGGGTATACAATAGACAAAAAGAGAAGTTCCTACAGTGAAAACAACTATAATGAACAAGATGTGAGGACTTGGGTTGCAAAGCATATTGCAATGAGATGATCATAGTTTAAGACCCTGACATCAACATGACCTGAGGGCCTCCTGGTTTCTCAGCTACAGAAATTCACATGGTGGCCTTCTCAGGCTTTTGAAATCAGCATGAAAGAATTTGTTGCTTTCAGATCTAGAACATTCTATTTGTTTCATAAACAGATTTTGGAAAATCGGTTTCCAGTGTTTCCCACTAAACACTCTTATATGACGTGATTTTCTTTTTATTCCAGATACTCCCTATTGAGCAAGCTCCAACTTTTGTAACACTCTTACTGGTATTATACCCAGAAATTTATATTGTATACTTTATGTTCTATTCTAAATTAGAAGAAGACTAAAATATTGCCAATGATCATGTGATGTAGGGGAGTAATATATTAGCACCTTTGATATTGTACTATTGACTTGAATTGAATTAACCCCCAAATTAAGCCAACACTTTTATTTTTCCATATGTAAGTGGCTTAAAAGGATGTCAGGAAAACAAATCTAGCACACTAAAAAGCAGTTTTATAAATGTGACTGATTGGGGTGACCCTGCAGATACATAACTGCAGAAGCCAACAGGAGTTCAGTAATGGCAATGTGATTCTCAAGCTTCTACCTTACAGTGCTTCCCACCACAACTAGGGAGCCAGTACAGAGGATGAGGTTCTCTTTAAGTTCTCTTTAATGCCACTTGGTACAGTATTGAGAAACAAATTGTCCGCAGTTTTTGGAAGCATATAAAGGTGCTTGGTTTCTTAAGAGTAACAAATTAATGAAGTCAGAAAGTGTTTACTTTAGAATGGTTCTCTAGTGTTAAGTGTATTAAATGAAGCTCATTACAACTTATCGCAGGTTTGGTTTGACTTATTAGCACTTTTTAAATATATTTTAGGTATATTGTCACATTGAAAGTTTTTATATTATAAAATTCTCTTAATATCTTTAAAATTGAACTAGTGGAATCTGAGAAATATTGAGCTTGATGGGTCATTTTTCATACAGAAGTTTAGAACAATATAGCCAGGCCCAAGTTCTGTACCTTTTCCTAAATTACTTGGATCATATTCTACTTTGAGTCACTATAAGCATGTTGCTACCAGTTATTTTCTGCAATACAATCTTTGTCTTGGATATTTTACAAATAAAACATAACTATTTTAAACACCAGTTAATTTATCAGAATATGGAAAGATTGAGTCATCACTGAATCATAGGTGTATATAGTTATTTTGTTTGTTTTTTTTTAGTTTTTTAAAAAATACCCAACCCATATTATAAAATGCCTCACAACTGGTTGTTATTTTCTTGAACAATGACATTGTCAAAGGTCAGATTTTTTTGCATTTTTTTAATGCTTGTGGCACTGTCTATACTTTGTTCCCCCCACCAAAATTAACATTTTAAATAAATGATTTGTTGAGTTTTGGACCTTTTTGTCAACACTTCTAGTCAAGCCCTTTGTACATCAAAAAAAAAAAAAATCCCTGCTATGTAAAATGTCATATTTGATTAGACTGTCAATAGTATTTGGAAACATTATGAATTCATTGAAGTAATTTTCCTCCAAATTTTGTGTTTTCAAAACTTTTGGTAGGTTAGAATTGCCCACATTAATTACAAATGTGAAACAGGACCCAAACTTTGTCTGCGGCATGACAGGAGACCTCTTTTCAGTTGACATCATGATGGGTCACAATTTTTGTTCACTTACTAAACATCTAACAACATTCTCATCTTTTCCTCGCTTTTATATCTTATACAAGAATGCTGTGACAAATATAGCAAGCACCTCATTGGTGGGATGCATCTCTTTGCTTGAGAGCTGCACTTCCTAAAGAATTTATAGTGGGATGAAGACAATTTTGATAGATCCATCTTTTGAAAGCTCGTTTCCATGTTTAGTGATTCCTTTTCAATATCTGTCACAATCCTGAATTTTTGATCAGGTAGCTAGCTTTCTTAAGTATTTTGACTGGAAATTTTAAGTACACGTGTAATGTCTATGATTGGAAAGACTGTGATATATTTTTAATAACTCATAGATGAAACCATCATGTAACTTATAAATGTCCTAAGACAATAAATATTTTTGTTCTTCAAGACTTAAGACTTTTATTCTTCAGAGTACTTACCTGTTTATGTCCTATTTATACTGAAGTCACTTGGTTGACTATTCTATGCATCAGACATGGGGCAGATCTTGGAAATACAAAAATAAATATGTTAGTACTTGTCTTTAAGAAATTCACAGTCTAATTGCAGAAATAAATATTTAAATAGGCAAATTATGTAATAAGGCATACAAGTAAAGTAACACAAGAACAGGGATCTGAAGTATGAAGTATGTGTCAGTTGGAATCTAAGTCCAAAGAAAGTCGTACTATTCTAAAACTAATAGTATTTGTATAGGGTTTTATCTGAAACTCTTTTCAGTATTAAAAACATTCATTTTTGAGACAAACAATTGAATAAAGCATTTCATCAGACCAGTCCTGGCCCACTGACATGATCAGGTACACCCACACCTGTATTCATCAACTAATTCTTTTATAAGCACATATATATTTTTTGTGTACTTGGTCTCAATGTAATACACTCAGAACATTCCTGGGCATAATCCAGAATGATTAACAAACCAGTTCAGTATCTATTTCACATTAACCTGGAGTCTGTTTCTCCACATATCATGTTTAGCACAGAGGAAAAACAAATCTATTGCTTTGTGGAAGAGAAAGCAGGCTGAGGCTTGTTGACACCTGTCTATGGCTCCTTTCCAAGTACTTAATTTCAAAAGTCACATCTCCATCCTTTTGTAGAGCTGAAGAATCAAAAACAAATAAAAAGCTATAGGAAACTTCCTTTGTGGTGGATGAAGCCATGTGTGAAGAGTTTTCATCTACTGTGCACTGCCAATGCGACCATGTCTAACTATCAAGGGTATTGCCTCATGATTGACTGTGTATGCAAGTGATTAAGCCCATAAATTACACAAAGAAAATGAGTATAGAGCTAAAATAATTTCTTCAACACTAATGCTACATTGTTGCATCTTGTTGAGAATCCTTTGCCATCAGTACAGTCCCATCATGTTTAGTATAATTTTTAAACCTGGCTTATTAAGATATTTTCTTCACCAAAACCCACTCCTTTATTACTTCTAAGGATCATGAGGACTACATAATGAAAACTTATAAATTACTCCCATTTGCAACTCTGTTGCTTACAAGGTAGTCAAAAAAACTACTAAGTTTTATTAGTACATTTTAAAAGTCATATGAAATAATTTAAAGTACATATTTTTTATGCTAGAGGCTGTATTACAATATTCTTTTCAGTTTCTATGGAAAGATCTTTCAACCACAGAACTACAAAATTAAGAAACCTTCTGCAGCAAAATAAGTCCCTTTCATGTTTTAAGTACTGGACTGATTTACAACTCTCTATTGAGATGAAGGTGCTCAAATTATCCCTCCCACCCATCTTTCTTTTCAAGTTTAAAATAAACTGAGTAAATTTGCCTTTGGTGTTTTATAATGTCAATGAACTTTAAAGAGCTTTTGCGCAAATAAGATTGCCTCTTCAGCAGCCATTAGGGACTAGATCATCATTTCCTTTGTGTTTCTATCCAATTGAAACTCTCTCGCTGATTCAGACCAGGTTCCACAGGTATCTAAAGTACCTTGATACTTGAATGTATCCCTGACACTGCTCCAAGGAAACCTGCCCAACTGGGCTTTCCCTGAAGATCTTTTCTCTTCCATTTCTCCCTGTGAAGAAGGATTACTATCAGGAGCCAGTATTACAATCACCTGGGTCATTTGGCCCCTCCAAGAAGTCAAACCTTCCACCCTCTAAAATAAATCTCTTATAAAGGCTCAAGTCCTGTATATGAAATTTTCACAAGAGCTCTCCTAAGTCCCATCTTTTTGCACTGGCACTCCTGCCCAACACAACACACATTTCACTGAAATCAGAATCTTTCTTTTTCCTCAGGCATCAACAATAGATTTAAGGACAACCCCTACTACCTCACTTCCTCTACAGATAAAGTAATTTGACCAAAATTCAAGCTTGCTTATGATGTAAGGTTTTCAAAGCTTGAGACTTCCTTCACCACATAAGGACAGGGTATAACTAATACAAAACTATCACAAACAAAGCAGACTTGGGCCTGTGTCTCTCAGAGACGAGAGACCTTGAAATAGACACAAGCTGCTTCATGAATAGATTATTGAATCTTGAGAAGCATTTTTCTTTATTTGGGGAAACATTGTTTAGAAGGAACTAAATGGTAGACTCTTAAAAGAGTTATTTATAGTCATGTTGTTTTAAAGTCTTCTCTTCTTTTCACAATGAAGATGATAATAAGCACTTAAGAAAAGGTACAAGCTTTTAAAACAATTACATTTAATTTTCTTAAAGTTTAAGACATACTCAAATGTTGCTTCTCTAGTTTTTTCCCAACCTATGAAGTGCCATTTCCTTTGCTCATTTACTGTAAACAAAAATAACCAAAACAGTTTAGGCACCAAAATGAAAGCACAAATAACTGGAATGGAAGCAGACTTCATGGATCAACTATACCTTCTATTCAGCAGCTGAGTCAGGCATGGGAGGGGCTCACTTTCTGGGTAGAAAATGGCCACTGGATACAGAAGGGGTTTGGGGTTTTATTAGGTTACACTGAGAGGTGACTTGTCAGTTTGGGCATTTAGGAAAGATGTTGTAAAAATTTGTGACTTGGTTTTACTAGGCAGGGATGGAGGGTTAAGGGTTCAGAGTTCAGGCTCATTGCTTATCTTTTTCCTCTGAGGACCCTTGTCACTGGGAAAGAATTTACTGGGAAAGGATCAATATTTGTCCTCTTCCCAGGGTCTACCATTTTAGGATTGATGTTTTCCTCCATCCCAGGGATTGTCTTGTCACTGGGAAAGGATTAATTGGGGAAGGAACAATGCTTTTCCTTCTTCCTCCCTCCCTCCTCCTGGGTTACACTGTCTTGGGGATTGTCATTTTCCATATCCTTCACATACTGTATATTTTTTTTACCTTTTTTTTTGTTTGTTTTCATTATATTCTTTGCAACTATTTTATTTATATGTTTTCATCTGTAGGCCCTAACTTTTTGGTGCTAATAGTCAAAAAGGCAGATTTGCAACTTGAATCTTTGAATAAATAACTGAATTGTATTTTATACTAAAAACTACATTTCACAATTTAGCAAATTGCTTAATGTGTCCTAATACCAACTGAATTATGGAAACTTCAAAATGTTCTCATTAGTTGTTGCATGTAATATAAGTAAAGATAGAATGTTTTATTAATGTTTAACTAGACATGACACGTTTTTACAGATAAAATATTTATTCCTCAATTTAAATGCAAACAGAGCTTGGAGCCTAAATTGTTGTGGATAATTCCTAAATTATAGTTTTTAACAACTAAGCTTTAATTTTTTTTTTCATTTAAGAAAAACTCATGGTTATCCTGAAATGGGTGTGCATGCTAGTGTACTCTCTAAACCTAAAAGGTGTTTCCTGGTACTACTGAGGCTGACAGAAGTGATAAGAATACCCCTAGACAACCAAAACTCCAGTAGGACACCAACTGGATCTCATTACTTTTTTTTTTGTATTTAGTTTTCCTTCTTAAATGCACTGAATCTGCTGATGTTTCTTAAATTCAGACTGACAGTGGTGATACACTGTAAGTTTACATGAGTATTTTATGGGTATTTTTATTCCAAGACAGTCCATCTAGCAAGGTAATATGGGTTACAGGTTATTACTATTATGAAAACAGAGGATGCTTGCTTCAAACCTGTTTTCTTCCCTGTACTAAAGAATATTTTCATGCCTGTAAAAATATCATTTATTCTTGAAAATATTTGTTCACCTAAGTAATAGTTTTTCTCATGCTACAATGGGCAATTTATGTTTTATAAAAGGACTAAGCAATATCCCTAAAGTAAAACTTATTGGAGGTATACAATAAATAAATAAATAAATAAATAAAATAAATAAAATAGTTTAATCCAGTTAGAAATATATGTAATTACAATTAGGAGAATGTCAGAATTATTAGTATAAATGTGTTATTTCATGGATTAGTTTTCTTTATCAATTATCAATCCTGTCCAAATATTCCCATCGTCCTATAAAATGCAGTTGAAAATATCAAATACATACTTTAAAGTTTTATACACAAGATAAATAGAACTACAACAATAGTTTTGTTAACCTAATCCATAGAAAATTTAGTATGGGAAAATTCAGACCAAAAGAGAAATGGTTCCATTTTTAATTGGTTATCTAAATTAATTAAATTAATTAAGCATTACCATTCCAAGTCTTCAGTTAGTTTTGGTTGTTCATAAATAATGTATAAGATTCTTAAGTTCTGTTTTACCATATACCTATATTTTAGTCAGTTATCAAATATGTTAGGTCTAGATTTGGTCAGCAAACTCACTTTGTATGTGATTATTTTATTCTAACTAATGATATCAAAATTTCCTAAAACAAGTGCTGCTTGACTTACATTGTGGTTAACATCCAGATAAACTTCATCATGAATTAAAAACAGCAATTTGAAAATGCATTTAACACACTGTACCAACTGAGCATCATAACTATGAACACAGAACACTGAGTATCACTTTATCCTCCTGACTGGGAGCTGTGGTTCACTACTGCTGCCCAGTGTCACAACAGAGTAGCATGCTGTATGTCACCAATCCAGGATAAGATTTTTAATCTTTGGTTTGAAATACAGTTTCTACAGAATGTGTACAACATTTTTATCAATGTAAAGTGGAAAGTAAGTCAGATAATCATGTCAGGAAGCATCTATATCTTTTTCACAGACTCAATTGTGTGTGTGTGTGTGTGTGTTAGGTATACATGTTCACAATGTTAGTTTTTAAATATTATTCCTATATTTTCATACCCCTTAATCAGAAATTTTAAATTGCCATTTTTTATTGAATTCAGATCATCTATTCATCTACTAACCTATTCATTCCACCTACAAGTATTTATTGAATACCTTATCTTTTCTATTATAGGACACAAAATATGAATTGTATTTCAATTAAAATGAAGCAAATTCTGTGAATTTAATTCATTTTAAAAATATATATGAAAGTTGATGACAATCATTTGTGAGACATATACTTATTAGTCATAAAAATGTATCTTAATCTTTACATATAAATCATTTCTCTACATAATATTTCATTGTAATGATATATTGTTAATTATTTAACCATTTTTTAAATTTATTGGTCAACTTTATCTCTTTTGTTTTAATTATATGTCCATATTAATAACTTTGAATTATATACTTCAGTATATTTTTAGGAGCCTTTCCAAGATCATACTGTTAGATATTGTTATGGTTTGGAAATGAAGTGCCCCCAAAGAATTGTGTATTAAAGGCTTGGTTCCCAATGTAGCAATGTTCCGAGGTGGGGCTTTTCGGATGAAATTGGGTCACGAAGAATCTAGCCTCATCAATGGATTAATAATTTGAAGACATTATTAGGAACTATAGTAGGTGGGACCTGGTTAAAGAAAGTAGGTCACCAGGAGTGTGCAATTGGGAACGATATCTTGTGTCTGGTCCCTTTCTCTCTCTCTTTCTCGCTTTATCTCTTTCTTTCTCTGTTTGCTATCTGCCATGAGTTGATTTCAGCAGTTATTCCCTACTTTTCAATCATATTAATTCAATAAAACTTTTTTCAGAATTTAAAATTTGCATTATTAATATCTAAATATTTGATACAAATATTTAATAATTTGTTATGAATAGCAAAGTAAGGAAACACTCCAGACATTTTTTTTTTTTTCAGTTCTGGAAACCGAATTTGGAGCCTCATACATTCTAACCACTTTTTTAAAAAAATATTTTTTTAATTGTAGACGGACACAATAGCTTTATTTATTTATTTTTTATGTGGTGCTAAGGATCGAACTCAGTGCCTCAGACATGCCAGACAAACACTCTACTACTGAGCCACTGCCCCAGCCCCTCTAACCAAGTTTTAAGTACATGCTCCATGGCCACAAGTGACTGATTAGATGTTATACAACATTTTCATTATTATACATTTGTTATTAGACAGTGCAGGTATAAAGTTCTCTCTTCTTAATTTTCAGATTTCTTTGATAATCCCTTAGATTTATTTTACAAATAAATAAGTAGTGCATATAATAAAGTAGGATGAGCACATGCATTTCTAATCCATTCTAATCAGTTCTAGAACTGAGTAGAATGTTAGAGCCTGAAAAAACTGGAACAATTTTATTATCTAAACCATAAAGCTTCTATCATGATATAAACATTTAATGGTTATGGGGTGGGTAGATAGAGCTTTAAAACCATTTAAGATAAGGTAGTACAAGCATTTTGTTTCTGCATATGTTGAAAAAAAGTCTTCATATAATAAATTAGTTGCCATAAAAGGATGAAAGAATTCAGGTCTCCTTTGCTTGATCTAATTAGTATTCCACATATTTATTCACCTATAACCACATGGAAAAATAAATTATTTAGTATACTTAAAGAATAGTCAAGTAAAAACACAGAGACAACAAAATGGCATTGGCTATCTATGAATATATGCCTAAATACATTACTATTTTAAATATAAACTGTCTTGAGTGTGGTCTTGAGTATTGCCCTTTTCCATATATATTGTCAAACTCAGTTCCTTTTCATACAACTCAGAAGAAACTGATCAGTTCCCAAAATGTGAGTGAGCAGTGTGTATTTTTACCAATGATTCCATAAAAGAAAAGGAAAAGGAGGAAGTTTATATCCCACCCTGTACAGAAAATGCCTTAAAATTTCTAATACACGTATTTATTTCAGTCTCTTTTCTTCTTTCTCTTGCAGCAATGGAGGTTCATGTTCGGATTTCTTCCACAAAGTCTGTGCTCTCTTGATTTCTATCTTCTCCCTTCTAAACATCTTCAATTTTAAACCTCAGACACTCGGTCTTTTTTGCATAATAATTCAAATGTTTCCTCTTTCTATACCCAAACTTCTCTCTCCATACCTTTCAAACCGATCCCCTAGAGACTGTTGCACACTATCTCAAGTCAAAAAGTCATCAGCAACGCCTATGTCCTTTTTAGTTGACAATAGTAGTCCTCTAAAATGTTTGTGTTCATAAGAGTTTAGTCTACTGTGAAACATCACAATGAGCTTATGATGAAAGAGAACAAACTCCAGGACCCAAGTCAGCCACATATAGAAACATTTATTAAACAATCAGGCATTAGTATGTAGGGATAATACTCTGTAGACTGGTAGTTACATGATCTTTCCTGGTATTTTCATAATCTGTGCAGAAGTTATCTCCATAAAATATCTACTTGGCATTATTTCAAAAAGCTTAATTGAAACTACAACAGAAGCAGAAATTTTTTAAACAAGTTAGCATCAAGAAAATAAAGGTCTTTCTAATGAAGACACAAAACCATTGAGAAATCAAATCAGGGGCTCCATTCCTTGGCAAAGGTTATGGACCTAACTGAAATCTTCTGACATTGTTCATATCAAAAAAAAAAAAAAGGCTCTGTAAAGAGTTTTAGAGAAGCTACAGATCTTCACTACTTTTAATTTCATTGGTAACCATTTCTAAAATTAATTATGCTGACCATACTATTAATATCAATCATTGCACTAATTATCAAAGCTTCTGGTTTACATTAGATTAACATATCAACTCCTTAATGCTGAAATACTTTAAGTATTTATAACATTCATGTGATTAATAGAATATATGTATAGAAAGCAGCAGGAAAAAACAGCTAAAATTCTTCAGTTACATACTTTTATATATGAAATCAACTTAGACCTATGTGGAAATTGAGAAATAAAAATGTCTGAATTCATTGAAGAGTGTATTTTGTAAAATGTGGTACTGTGTGAAAACAGAAATTCCAGGAAATTATTGAGCCCAGGAAAACTCATTCTTTTCTTAAAAAAGCGGGAGGGGGGGGGCGGTGCAGATTATGGTGTATAATAGGCTGTGAAACAAGAAGTTCATAAAGTAAAGACAATTAGCTGAATTTGTGATAGTAATTTGAATATTACTTAACAGTTCCCAGGACAGTTAGGAATTTAATCCTATTTGATGCTAAGTCAATATATTTATTGAAAAAGTAATTTTAGGGAAATTTAAAATGAGTTAATTTCTAGACTTAAATGATCAGAAGAAGAAAACTTTGTTAAGATGAATCTAAAGAGCCATGTTTCAAAATAAAACCATAAGAAGGAAATATAGATAAAAGAATATTTGAACATTAATCCAGGGGAGAAAATTCATATTATTTGGCAACCACTTTTCCTGGTACTTATAAATTATGTCTTATGTTATATGATTCTTAAAATGGTATCAAGACACATATTAATTATTCATCATAACATTCCATAAATCATCTTAATAACCTCTTGATTATTATCAGAACATTCTTCCCAGTACCTTGGTATAATGTTATATTCTAATTTAGGCATAATTCTTAACTTGTTCTATTTTCTGTTTTCTAGATTTAGTCAGTGCAATAGATGAAATCTGTTTGCTGTTTATCTTAACAGGTATTGTAGAGCTGAAGGGTGTGTATCCCTTCAGAAACAGATGTTTCTTCTCCTGGACTCCTAGACTGTAACTTTCAGTGTTATTCTTTTCTAAAAACATGGACACCAAGGGTCAGATAAAAACATTCACAATGCCTCTATTCCCCCTATTAAATAAAATGGTCAGGCATATGTAAATCTTACTGTTTTGATAATTGCTCTTCTGCTCATGGAAAAGGAACTCCGCATTATGGCGGTTTGAATAGTTCTTAACCCAGAGCTGACATTCTTTACCCTTGGGGCACAACTCAGAAAGGGTTTTCCACAGGTGGATAAAAGGGCAGGATAAAAACAACTAATCGACTGCTACAGCAAAGGATGAATATTCTGATACTTGTCAAAAGCTTCATGGTGGAAGAAATTATGGCTACTGATGAAATCTGAGCACATGTCCTTTTATTTACTCTGATATGCAAAGAGTAAATTTCTCCCCAAGATGACTTTGGCAACATACACATACTAAGCAAAAGGACTTCAAGCAATGGGTTTGTTGACTTCAGGGAACCTCTACATAGGGCCCAGAGACATTGGCGCACTTTTGAAAAAAATAGGGTTTGAAAACATTGGCCAAATCTATGTCCAGAAGAAGAAAAGGAAGTTACAAAGGAGAGGGGGTGAGGCTGAGAATTAGTTCTTCAGTCCTATTTAGAAAATTTTCCCAAAGAACTCTTGTAACATAGAGTCAGGTAATCAAAACAGTAAATTATTTTGATTCTAGTATATTCACTTTTAGTAGTTGGAATATATTCAGAACTAATGGCATGTACATACCAAGTGCATTTAAAGTTGCAAAGAATTTAAAGACAATCTATTTTAGATCCTACATTTAAAAGCATCAACCCTGAATTTCTGAATGAGAGCGTGGTCTCCAAAACTGAGATTATTAGAAGCTGTGAATGGAAATCACACAAACAAACTTCCTGTCTCATGCAAGTTTTATAGCAAGAAACAGCACTATTGATACTTTTCCGGCATCAAATGAAAAAGTTTTGGGTAAGCTGATCAAGAAGGAAATAAGAACAGAATATGACAAAAGGAACTTTTAAGAGGAGATAATGATGAGATTTCTCCTTGGAGAATAAGAAATAGAAGAAATTTGGTATAGTCACTGGAAAATTAATACTCAGAATCAGAGAGGGAGCTGAGCCACCATGATCTCTAAACAGAAAAAGGTGTGGGAAGGAAGTAAGGCAGACAGACAGGGGAAAGTCCAAAGAGGAAAAGGTGAATTGAGCGCTATGTTCTAAAACCATGAGAGCAGGTCTGACAGACAAGCTAATTGAATTTAATAGCTAAATTACCTGACTGCCCTATTGTTATCAGTAATTTATTTACTGACAGATGTGTTAGAAAAATTAGGGACCATAATTACAAGGATGTTGAGATTGAAAAGATGACTCCACTAAATAGGAACTACTCAACACATAGGAAACTTTATATTTAGTGTCTAACATCCATAACAGTTTCATCTGGTAATTTCTAATAACTACCTAAATTTAGTTGCATGAAACAAACATATTACTAGAGCAATTATTTTAAAATCACAATAACTTGTTGCTCTCATAGCGATATACTTAGATCTATAATTTGAAAATAGTGTGATTTATTTGGTATTTTAAAAGTTTATTTTGAAATTGTGAAAATATGTTTTCATAAAGATAATTTTCTAACTCTCATAAAATACATTAATGCTTTAAAAGTTGTAAAAAGTGATTTCTGCTGAAATTTTTATTTCAACAATGACAATGAATTAAAAAAAGCAAAATAATTCAAGCTATAGGATTTCAGTACTAAAATTAGCATTTTAAAAAACAGAATTTAGTAAAGGTCACAATAGTTCCAATACTGCTTTGCTGCCATCACCTGTACTATACTTCCAGGTGAAGAATTCAGAGGATAAAGAGAAGTCTAGGTTCCTCATAAAGAGAATTCTTTTAATCAATGGAAACAGAGAACTGTTTATGTTTAAGGAAAAAAAACTCACCCAAACCAAGTGTCTTAGAGACCTTGAGAGAATTCTTCACCTTAGGCAATGAAAGTAATGCTCTTCCTTAACTCAAGAGTGTCTTAAAGTCTCCATGTAGAATGTTGTAATCAAGTTAAGAAACATTTACCATAAGAGATTATATGATTTTTTTCTTACATGTGTCATTTCCATAGGTAGAATGTAGGCAAATCACCAAAAACATAGCATGAGAAACTCCTAAACCAGAGTAACTACAGTGAAAAGTTGTATGTGCCCTGTAAGGCATGTGGTGTTTTACTAGTATTTCTCTAAGATCCTCTGTTACTATCTGCTGTGATTTCAGTACTTGACACCTCTGCAACTCTTATTGAAATTTGTCATTTTAAGAAGGGGAAAATTTAAGAGGTAATTAGGCCATGAGAGTTCCACCCACATGGGTGAGTTTAATGCTTTTAAAATGTTTTTTTTTATTTATTTTTATTGTAAACAAATGGGACACATGATACTTCTGTATGTACATGGAGTAACAGCATACCTTTTGCATATTCATACATTTACATAGAGTAATGATGTTTGATTCATTCCATTATTTTTTTCCTTTCCCCCCACCCCTCCCACCTCTCTTTTCCCTCTATACAGTCCCTCCTTCCTCCATTCTTGCCCCCCTTCTACCCCCCATTACGTGTCATCATCCACTTATCAGTGAGATCATTCGTCTTTTGGATTTTTGAGATTGGCTTATCTCACTTAACATGATATTCTTCAATTTCATCCATTTGCCTGCAAATGCCATAATTTTATTATTCTTTATCTCTGTAGTATGCTGATTTTAAGTCCTTTGGGTATAGGCCGAGGAGTGGGATAGCTGGGTCAAATTGTACGTCCTTTCCAAGTTTTCTAAGGAATCTCCACACTGCTTTCCATAGTGGCTGCACTAATTTGCAGTCCCACCAGCAATGTATGAGTGTACCTTTTTCCCCACATCCTCTCCAACACCTATTGTTGCTTATATTCTTGATAATTGCCATTCTAATTGGAGTGAGATGGAATCTTAGTGTAGTTTTGATTTGCATGTCTCTTATTACTAAAGACGGTGAACATTTTTTCATATGTTTGTTGATTGCTTGTAGATCTTCTTCTGTGAAGTGTCTGTTCATATCCTTAGCCCATTTGTTGATTGGGTTATTTGTATTCTTGTGAAGTGTCTGTTCATATCCTTAGCCAATTTGTTGGTTGGGTTATTTGTATTCTTGGTATAGAGTTTTTTGAGTTCTTTATATATTCTGGAAATTAGATATTCCCCCACTCTGCCACTCTGTAGGCTCTCTCTTCGCATTGCTGATAGTTTCCTTTGCTGAGAGAAAGCTATTTAGTTTGACTCTATCCCAGTTATTGATTCTTGCTTTTATTTCTTGTGCTATGGGAGTCCTGTTAAGGAAGTCTGATCCTAAGCCAACAAGTTGAAGATTTGGACCTACTTTTTCTTCTATAAGATGCAGGGTCTCTGGTCTGATTTCAAGGTCCTTGATCCATTGTGAGTTGAGTTTTGTGCAGGGTGAGAGATAGGGGTTTAGTTTCATTCTGTTGCAGATGGATTTCAGGTTTTCCCAGCACCATTTGTTGAAGAGGCTGTCTTTTCTCCATTGCATATTTTTGGCCCCTTTGTCTAGTATGAGAAAATTGTATTTATTTGGGTTTGTGTCCATGTCCTCTATTCTGTACCATTGATCTACCTATCTATTTTGGTGCCAATACCATGCTGTTTTTGTTACTATTGCTTTGTAGTATAGTTGAAGTTCTGGTATTGCGATTCTCCCTGTTTCATTCTTCCTGCTAAGGATTGCTTTAGCTATTCTGGGTTTCTTATTCTTCCAGATGAATTTCATGATTGCTTGTTCTATTTCTGTAAGGTATGTCATTGGGATTTTAATTGGAATTGTATTGAATCTGTATAGCACTTTTTGTAGTATGGCCATTTTGACAATATTAATTCTTCCTATCCAAGAACATGGGAGATCTTTCCATCGTCTAAGGTCTTCCTTAATTTCTTTCTTCAATGTTTTGTAGTTTTCATTGTAGAGATCTTTTACCTCTTTGGTTAGATTGATGCCCAAGTATTTTATTTTATTTTTTTAGGCTATTGCAAATGGAATTGTTTTCCTCATTTCCCTTTCAGCTGTTTCGTCGCTTGCGTATAAAAACGCTTTAGATTTATGTGTGTTGATTTTATAGCCTGCTATTTTGCTGAATTCATTGATGAGGTCTAGAAGTTTTCTGGAGGAGGTTTTTGGATCCTATAAATATAGAATCATGTCATTCGCAAATAGTGACAGCTTAAGTTCCTCTTTTCCTATTCATATCCCTTTAATTTCTTTAATCTGCCTAATTGCTCTGGGTAGAGTTTTGAGGACAGGGTTGAATAGAAGTGGTGAAAGAGGACAACCCTGTCTTGTTCCCGTTTTTAAAGGGAATGGTTTCAGTTTTTCTCCATTAAGAATGATGTTGGCCATGGGCTTAGCATAAATAGCCTTTACAATGTTCAGGTATGTTCCTACTATCCCTATTTTTTCTAGTGTTTTGAGCATGAAGGGGTGTTGTATTTTGTTGAACGCTTTTTCTGCGTCAATTGATATAACCATATGATTCTTACCCTTAAGTCTATTGACATGATGGATTACGTTTATTGATTTACGAATGTTGAACCATCCTTGCATTCCGGGAATGAACCCCACTTGATCATGGTGCACAATTTTCTTAAAATGTTTTTGGATACGGTTTGCCAATATTTTGTTAAGGATCTTTGCATCTATATTCATCAAGGATATTGGTCTAAAATTTTCTTTCCTTGATGTGTCTTTTCCTGGTTTGGGTATGAGGGTGATATTAGCTTCATAGAATGAGTTCGGTAGGATACCCTCCTTTTCTATTTCCTGGAATACTTTGAGAAGTATTGGAATGAGTTCTTCTTTGAAGGTCTTGTAGAACTCGGCTGAGAATCTGTCTGGTCCTGAGCTCTTCTTGGATGTAGATTTTTAATGGCTTCTTCTATTTCATTGCTTGATATCGATCTGTTTAAATTGTGTATGTTCTCCTGGTTCAGTTTGGGAGGAGCATATGTCTCTAGAAATTTGTCAATGTCTTCGGTAGTTTCTATTTTGTTGGAATACAGATTTTCAAAGTAGCTTCTCTTTATTCTGTATCTCAGTGGTGTCTGTAGTGATATTTCCTTTTGCATCATGTATTTTAGTAATTTGAGTCTTCTCTCTCCTTCTCTTTGTTAGTGTGGCTAAGGGTTTGTCTATTTTGTTTACTTTCTCAAAGAACCAACTTTTTGTTTTGTCAATTTTTTGAATAGTTTCTTTTGTTTCAATTTCATTGATTTCAGCTCCGATTTTAATTATTTCCTGTCTTCTACTACTTTTGCTGTTATTCTGTTCTTCTTTTTCTAGGGCTTTGAGCTGTAATGTTATGTCATTTAGTTGTTGACTTTTCATTCTTTTCTGGAATGTTCTCCATGCAATGAATTTTCCTCTTAGTACTACTTTCATAGTGTCCCAGAGATTTTGATATGTTGTATCATCATTCTCATTGAGCTCTAAGAATTTTAATTTCCTCCCTGATGTTTTTTGTTATCCATGTTTCATTCAATAGCATATTATTTAGTCTCCAAGTGTTGGAGTAATTTCCCTTTTTCATTTTGTCATTGATTTCTACTCTCAGTCCATTATGATCTGATAGAACACAAGGCAGTATCTCTATTTTTTTGCATTTCCTAAGGGCTGCTTTTTGGCATAACACATGGTCTATTTTTGAGAAGGTTCCATGTGTTGCTGAGAAGAAAGTATATCTGCTCGTTGATGGATGGAATATTCTATATATGTCTATTAAGTCTAGGTTATTGATTGTGTTATTGAGTTCTATGGTTTCTTTGATTGGATTTTGTTTGGAATATCTATCTAGTGGTGACAGCGGTGCATTAAAGTCGCCCAGAATTATTGTGTTGTGGTCTATGTGATTCTTGAAATTGAGAAGGATTTGTTTGATGTACAGGGATGCACCATTATTTGGGGCATAAATATTTACTATCATTATGTCTTCCTGATTTATGGTTCCCTTCAGCAGTATGAAATGTCCTTCTTTATCCCTTCTGATTAACTTTGGCTTGAAGTTCACTTTATCTGATATAAGGATGGAAACCCCCACTTTTTTACTGAGTCCATGAGCATGGTAGATTTTTTCCCATCCTTCATCTTTAGTCTGTGGATGTCTTTTTCTATGAGATGAGTCTCTTGCAGGCAGCATATTTTTGGGTTTTTCTTTTTAATCCATTCTGCAGTCTATGCCTTTTGATTGATGAGTTTAGGCCAATAACGTTCAGGATTATTATTGAGAAATGATTTGTATTCTCAGTCATTTGGCTTATTTTTGGTTTTTAAGTTGGCTTGGTTTCTCCTTTGAGTGGTTTTTCTCTAAGGTAGTTCCTCCCTTTGCTGACCTACATTGTTGTTTTTCATTTCCTCCTCATGGAATATTTTGTTGAGAACATTCTGTAGTGCAGGCTTTCTTTTTGTAAATTCTTTTAGCTTTTGTTTATCATGGAAGGATTTTATTTCATCTTCAAATCTGAAGGTTAGTTTTGCTGGGTGTAAGATTCTTGGTTGGCAACCATGTTCTTTCAGAGCTTGAAATATGTTGGTCCAGGCCCTTCTGGCTTTTAGAATCTGGGTTGAGAAGTTGGCTGCTATCCATATTGGTCTCCCCCATATGTAATCTGATGCTTTTCTCTCACGGCCTTCAAAATCCTATCTTTATTTTGAATGTTAGGCATTTTCATTATAATGTGCCTTGGTGTGGATCTGTTGTGGTTCTGTGCATTTGGTGTTCTGTAAGCCTCTTGTATTTGATTTTCCATTTCATTCTTCAGGTTTGGGAAATTTTCCGATATTATTTCATTGAATAGGTTGTTCATTCCTTTGGTTTGTATCTCTGTGTCTTCCTCAATCCCAATAATTCTTAAATTTGGTCTTTTCATGATGTCACATCGTTCTTGGAGCTTCTGTTCGTGATTTCTTACCATCTTCTCTGTTTGGGCAATTTTATTTTCAAGATTATTTTGTCTTCATTGTCTGAGGTTCTGTCTTCCAAGTGGTCTAGTCTTTTGGTGATGCTTTCCATTGAGTTTTTTATTTGGTTTATTTTCTCCTTCATTTCAAGGATTTCTGTTTGGTTTTTTTTGAGAATCTCTATCTCTTTGTTGAAATGATCTTTTGCTTCCTGCAGGTGCTCTTTCAACTTATTGGTATTATCATTCATTGCCTGCATTTGCTCTCTTATCTCATCCTTTGCTTCACGAATCATCTTAATCATGTATAATCTGAAGTCCTTTTCTGACATTTCTTCTAACATACTGTCATTGGATTCTATTAATATAGAATCTAGATTTGTTTGGATCATTTTCTTCCCTTGTTTTTTCATGTTGTTCATGTATCTTCCCCTCTAGCAGTGCAGATCTGGGGGTATTGCAGATTTCCCCCTATAGGCTTATAGTGGCCCTATAGGTTTCCAAAACCCTTTCTTTAAGAGGAGATCAATATTAGCACTGCCCAAATCAGACACTATGCAATCCTAGACCAAATAGCCCCTATGGGGATAATAACAAAATTGTCATAATAAACAAAATGAGTTCAAATATTATCTTCGGTAAAACAAACAGGTTTGCAATAAGGTCTGAAGTTTCTAATGGAGGACAAAGAGGATGCAGAGGGATGTAGAATGTGGCTGTTAATGGGATAAGAAAAGAATATACAGAAGTTCTAGAAAATAGAAAGGGTGAGAGTGTAATCAAAAGAAATCAGATTTTAGCATGCAAAAAGGGAGAAAGAGACTCTGAGGGAACAGGTAAACAAAAGGAAAAGAGAGCAAGAAAAGTAAAGAAATAAAAATTTAAATTCTTTTAAAAAGGAGAAAAAAGAAAATCTACTGTATAACAGTCATATACTAATGAAACCTCCCAGTGTTCAGTAGCCTGATGCATGAGAAGTACCTGACAATGAGCTTCAAGCCTCCAGCAGGCATTACAGGATGGGATTTGCCCCACCCAAAGATAGGAGCTATGGCTTCCAGGATTATCCAAGATGGCCGCTCTGGCTTCGAAATGTGTTGGCAAATGGGGAGCTGCAGCTCAGGGGTGGACGTGGTCAGCTGAATGTGCTGGAGACGGGATGCAGTTGGTCCGGCAGGGGTCCTGGAGGTCTGGTGTGTTTGGTGTGGTTGTGGGATCCTGAAGACTGGGTGCAATCTTAAAATGGTTTTAATACTTTTGAGAGTGGGTTTTTTCTCTCATCCTTTCACTTCTAACTACATGATGACTGTGCAAGAAAGTTCTTGTTAGATGCCACCACATTTGTATTGGACATTTTGCCCTCCAGAGCTGAGCCAATAAATTTCTGTTCTTTATAAATTACCTGATCTGTGGTATTCTGTTACAGCAGCACAAAATTGCCTACTACAGTGTCTTAGTTCAGGCTGCTATCACAGAACAGTACGGACTAGGTAATTTATAGACCATACGATTTAGTGTTCACAGTTCTGGAGTCTGGGAAATCTAAGATTGGGCCCCAGAAGATTTGGCATCTGATGAAGACCCATTCCCCATGGGTAATACCTTCTTACTGCATTCTCACATGGGTAGGAACAAATAGACTCTTTCATGGGGTACCAGTTCTGTTCATGAATGACCTCCCAAAGCCCTCTCCTTCCCAAAACCACTGCACTGGGAATTAAGTTTCAACATATGAACTTTGTGGGAAGGGCACAACATTCAAACCATAGTAATTATCTAATTATCTCTAGATCAAACAGGCTTAGAGTCTGGCAATGAATGGACATTAACCTTTTTTTTTTTTTTTTTCTTTTCTTTCTTTTTAACCTGTGGATCCTGGTGGCAGGACAAAGTGATGTGTGGGGGATAGAAAAATGGGGAAAATGAAGACATTATTATTTAGATCTATTAGATCCCTAAAACCCTTAAATTGCTTAAAATGTCTAGAAATAGTTTTAAACTTAATATTGCTTCAGATGTTAAACCACTGGGTCCTAAGATGGAGATCTAAAGTTACTGACTTGTAATAAGTGAGTTCATAACTCACAAGCAAAAGAGAAGAAGAGCTTTCAGATTCTTTAGAAAAGTGGTTTTACTCACTTTGAAAATCAATACTATACTGATTTTATTTTTTCTCAATTTAAAGATAGGTCCAGGCAGTGCTCTATCATCAACTAACTCCTAACAGTACAAAATGGGATCATTGCCTAGTACTTCAAAGTTCTGTATGTGGATTTGCTTTCTGGATGACACGATTTCCTGTTACCATGGAATTTTGTTAGTTTGCTAGCAGATCATACCTCTCACCTCCTCCCCTACATTTTCATCAGGACAATTAGCTGTGTTCGTTACTTAATATTCCACAATAGGGAGTCCATCTTGAAAGCCTCAGAATATCATTTAGTACCTAGATTTCAGATACTCTAATTTGCTTTAGTTTTTTCATAAGAACTATTATTTAAGTTATTTTTTAAATCAATGATTAGCCACATAGAAATTTTCAATAAGATATGTGGAAGTGGAAAAAATATGTATTTCTGGAAAGACCATATGTAGTTTAGTGTCAGTGGTTCCATAAGGGAAGTCTAACATTTTACAGTAACTGATTTTAAGCATTTTTCCATAGCACCTTGCCAAGTTCCTTGTGGTCTACCATCTTTCTTTTATAGACATCATAGATCATCTTCCTTTCTTCTCTGACTCCCAACTACTTCCTTTGTCCTGAAGCTGCCTCCTCAGGCAGGACTTTGGAATTAGGTTGTGAACAAAATGAAAGCCTAATTAGGAGTTTATTTTTGGGAAAAAAAAAATAGCTGAGTCGCAGCCAATTATAGCTGTCAAACGTTAGCCAATCACAGGCTGCCAACTGATCAGACCACATCCAAATTAGGCAAACATGAACCTGAAGCAAGAAAGCTATCTCTATGTGGCACATTTCTCTTGTCTGTGAGTACTCCCTGCCCAAAATGTTTTTAGAACTCTCTGAATTGCTGCTGGTTCTGGGTGTTGCCTGTTGCCCAAATTGTTTTTTACTCTAATAAATGAATAAATGTAATTTGTCTGAAGTTTTTCCTTTAAGAGAACCCTAGAGGAAAACTAAAGCACCTTTTTGTTGTAAGGACCACACTATAAAAACTGAAGGAATTTGGACATGAAATCACATAAATTAAGAACATTAGTATATAATAGTGATTCCAAAGTCCTTATAGTAACTGCACAAACTTCTCTCTATTTTTGTGAGATTTAAAACAAAAGAAAGTCCCTGTTGGACTTTCACATTTTTACTTTGAAAGGTGGACTTTACCAACTACACCTTGCTGTTACCTCCCCTGTGTCAACCACTTGCTTCCGCCAGTCACTTTTAACCATAAGTCACCACAATCTTCTGTCACTTGATGGATGCTTGCCTTCAGATCAATCCATCTTAGCAAACTAAAGATAAAAATTCATGCATACAAATTAAAAAGTCTCCTGGCTAGAGGAAGAAAATTGATTCCCTGAAGAAATATTCTGAGATAATAATTTCTCACAATTGCCAGAAAAGAACATATTTGTGATCTTTCTGTTTCCAGCTTAGTCTCTTTATGTTAGGGGCAAAAGTATGCTCCCCAGATAAAGAATGTGGAGGTGGGGCAATATGGTCTTTAAAATCCAACCTTGTACTTCTTACTATAGCTGAGATTAAAATGGTGTTTTGCTTCTTGAAATCCAACCTGTTTTTATACATTTAGGAAGATTGTACAACATTACTTTCTTTAGAGAAGATGATGAAAAAATGGAAGTATTTAGCAATGCTGTAGTGAATAAAAATGTAAGAGGAAATACATGGTAAGGGTTTCTTTTTAATTTATCTATTTAGAAATATATCAATTTGTATCTTTTCCTTTCATAAGTATCTTTTCCCTTCTCTTGAAGTCTATAGACTTCTTGACCATTGTGATGATGTTCCATCAAATTGGCACTCTTCTAACATGTCTCCTATATCTGTCTTCAAAATAAAGATTAGGCAACAATTTTATTAAAACTTATAATTAATAATGCTTCCATTTACTTAACTAAACTTCATATTCTTTTCAGAAAACAAGATAAGAAATCTTTTTTCCCATTTTTTAATGAAGAAAATAAAGCCTAAGGATGCACAATTTCAAAATTTAGGTTATATGCCGATGATTTGGAGACTCTTTCAAACTTACTTTGCTTTTCCTGATCCCTGCTTCTCTGAGCTCTGAGTTATAAGCTGAATATTTATGTATGTGGCTGGATTTTTGCCATTGATTTGGCATACCATGAACTGAAATGATAAAGTTATATGCAGAATATTTTCTTTGTTTCATCCAGACCTGCCTCAGGGACAATGATGGCTTATGATCAGAGACTAAAATATTATTTCCTAAAAGATAAAAATAGAAAACTATCAGAGAGAATATATTTTCTTTTGTATAAAAAGCCACCAGTTACATTTTCTTTCAGAAATTGATTTGTTTTAATAAAATCTTTAGAATATAAAGTAACAGAGAATGTGACAAAAATACACAAAAAAGTGAAAGGTTTTAGGATAAAGCATCTTTATGTGTCATTTTGAAAACAGACTAGTAAAACATTGCTATTTGCAATACTCACATTTTAGATGGACAATTACCACCACCACTTCAGGCAAGCACCTGCCCCAGTTCTTCTCTTGTGGAATTCAGGAGCACTAAACAACTTGCTTCAGTGAGTAGTCAAGGAAAACATGTTCTAATTTCTCTCTTTGTAATTAGTTGTGATAAGTCATGTATTTTCCCACAAATAAGTTGTTTTCAGACGTTTTCAATATTAAGTAATGAGGTGGAGAGATACATCCTCAGTCCAACACCACTATGTACTCTGTATACTTGTATATGATTGACATCATATACAAATGTGTCACTTAAACTTAGTTTAACTCAGTTACTCACAGATACAAAATAATTCTGTCAGGTTTGTGACTCTGTTTGTTGAGCAGCTAGTGCCCTCATCAGTTATTTCAAATAGATAAACACTTATTTTGTTCTGAATAAATTAATCTTTTAAAAAGATCAAATAATGTTGAATAGGACTTATACTGTAACCCAGTAATTCTACTTTTAGAATTTTATCAAGGATCATGCTAAGAGACACTAACAGAATTTCTACAACAGTCTCATTAAAATACTGTTGGTAAGAATATTTGAATAATAGGGGAATATTTAAATAAGTAATGGCATGAAATACTTATATACTGAAATAATATGAAGCCATTAACATTATGCAGTCACATTTTATGGCACAGAAAATGAATAAAATGTACTTTGAATAAAAATAGTACATTTATTACAATGCAGGTAATATAAGATCCTGCTTTTTACATAAATGGATCAAAAATTATATATACTAACAGGTGTTTGCATGGACAGAATAAAGGGTGGATTTCAATTGCATTTTCTTCTTTCTATCCTTTTGTTTATCTACAAGATTTATTCACTTTCTTGTTGTGAATTTATATTACCTACATACTAATTATTATTAACAACCAAGTACTTTTGTAACTGTTCTTACTATATAATTAATGTAATAGCTTTAAAGAAATCAAAGCAATCAAATTATTTATGATCAGTGAGAGGCTTTTATTAGCCACACTGCCAGAATTACTCTTCATCTCTTAGAGAAACGTACAGGAAGTTCCCAACTCACATTCACACTGGTTTCCCAGGCTTTGCTAAATGCCAATTTGGAATTCAGGATATATATCACTCAAACAAGCAATGATAGCCACATTTTAGGATTGTTCCTTCATTCGTCAAGTCCTACTGTGCTTCCAAAACTGATATAGGCATCAAGGAATGATTAGGGACAAAGCAGAGTAAAATCCATCCCTCAGATGGCTCCCATTCAACCTATACATACTATACACCACATCAGGTAACTGTTACAAAGACACCAACATGAAGCCTGTTGAATTAACTGAAACCCTAGACATCTTTTATAAGCCAAGTAACACCACAAATCGATGGCAACACCAGAAACTAAAAAAAAGACATAGAAAGGAGTCTCCCCTGGAGCCCACAGAGAGAGAATGACCACAAGGGCAGCTAGATCTTGAAATTATACCTTCCATAACTATGAAATAATAAATTTCTTTGGTTTGAAGCCATTTAGTTTATAATTTGTAATAGTAGCATTAGAAATTAATATGGTGGTACTTAAGAAAACATGAAAGCTCTCTTCCTCCAATTTCCCTCTTAATTACATAATAGAATGATTTGACATCACAGGCCATGTCCCCATTCACAAACCCTCCTGCCTAGCCACGTCAGCTTTCAGAAGAGCACAACTTCTGTTTGCCTACTGTCCTTTCCACTGAATAAAGATTTAAGGGAGATGGTTAACTCGCTAAGCGTGCTATCTTTGACAATTCCATCTTTGTTCAATTTCTATCTGATTAGTGTTATTATTGAGGTTACAAAGGAACCACATCAGGAAGTGAGGGAGAAATATCTTACCCCTTTTCTTTAGGCAGTCTCTCCTAAGAGTGGGGGCAGGAGCCAAAATGATTCTAAGTGATTTTTAAGGAGAACATATTTGGTCCTGGGATGTACCGAGTCAAAAAAAAGGAATTATGGAAATAAAAATTCAGTGGAAACATTTTCTTTAACTAAAGAATTTTCCCTATAAGAGGCAGGGTGACTATGGGATGAAAGAGGCATAGAACATTTATTTGATTTTCATGAACCAGAGAATTTCACATATATTCCTTGCCATTGACTATGTGAACATTCACTCCTGAAGAGAGGGTTAAAGGAAAGTTATAAGGAGACGTTTATGCATACCAATACCAGTAAATCAGGTTTATAAGCCCTGGAAATTATACAAAGTACTTTATAATAACATGGTAAGTTAACCTGGAGATGTGCAATTACTTCTTTCATCACCTTTGCCCCAACTCTATGGGTTTTATCATCTTCCCATTAGCTTTTTAGCACTTTTAGAAAGGGCTATTTTATTTAATAATTGCTATGCCTAATTTTCTTTAAAAAGTTGAATAATGAATAATAACATTAGCAATAGTACTAGAAATAATAACAATGGTCAGTGATCTCCTTTTGTAATATATGCCATAAATATTTCTCCCATCTAACTTCTGCTTGTCCTCTGAGTCTTAATGCAGACATAATCACTATCAGAAATTTTTATTTGACTGACTATCCCAATTTAAAGGTAATAGATAATCTTACCTTTAAATTAAATTGGGTTT
The DNA here is from genome assembly GCF_902686445.1 of Sciurus carolinensis. Lineage (NCBI taxonomy): Eukaryota > Metazoa > Chordata > Mammalia > Rodentia > Sciuridae > Sciurus > Sciurus carolinensis. Next base: position 143,133,825 of record NC_062216.1, read on the forward strand.
TATGTGTCACCTTCACTTCTCTCACAATAGATATTCTGTTTATCTGTCTTGCCCCTTCCCCCAGCATTGTAAACATTGGTTTGCTTGACTGCATAACAGCTGCTTAACAACTTCAGTTTACTCAACTGAATAGTATGAACTCTTTGTTAGCATTTTCTTCCCTCTCTCCCTTCCTATTCCCTTTCTTCCTTTTCTCTCCCTTCTCTCCTTCCCTCTTTTCTGCAGCATATAAATACAAATATGGATCAACGAACCACAACAGTCAGTGGATACTCATTAAAAACCCAGTACTCCGCTGAGTGACCTCTTTTCTAGTTACAGTGATGGGTACCTGCAGCACAGTGATCAAAGTGTAGAGAATGCCTGCGGAACCCATGGACTCCTGCTAGGGCGGGACCCCGCAAATGCCCCTGCCTTCACAAGGCTAATGTTGAAGGTGAGGGAGAGATCAGAAACAGACAGAGATAAGCAAGGTCCTTTAAGATGGTAACTACAATTATGGATGTAAGAACAGGTCAAAGTTACACAGAGTAACTAAGGAGAGGATCCTAAAAAGACTTCTCAGTGAAAGTGATCTAGCTACTTTTTCAGTTATTATTTTAAATAAGTGAAAGTTTCACTTTCTATCAAAAAGTAGATGTTAAGTACCTTACTTTTTCCCATTGGACTGAAATTTATTTAATTTAGAGATCAAACAATACTAAACCTAAAGGCCATACTTGCAGAATGGTTGGTTGGGCTGTTTATGTCCTTTGCAGAAGTATCTGGTTGAGAGGTGAATGGGGGTAAAGGCAGCCCAGGTTCAGCTCAGGAGACCATGCACAAGTGTGGAGGTTGAGATACCCTAGCAGGGTTTGCTCAGTGTCTGCCTGGAGGAAAAAGCAGACATTTGTGTTTCCTGTTCAAAGAAGTCAGTTTCCCCTAATTATTTCCTGCAGGAAGAGGTGGGTGGGGTAGGAGCTTTTAATAAGTACTTCTTTGGAGAGGGAATCTTCCAAATTTCACTCAAAGACTCAAATTCATACCCCCAAAAACCCCATAAGTTGCTTCTGTTGCCCTGAAAACCCTGATAATTTTAAATGTTAGCAAGTCAGGAAAATGCCCAAATAATTACTCAGGGTTTAATTAACATAAAATAGTAGTTCATAAATATTATCTAACTTTTACTATATTTGACATTTACTAGAATCAAGAGTGACTCTCTTTTGGTAGGAAATGAATAATTTTGCTTCTTTTAAGGTAAGCAAAAAGGAAGAAATTCTGGGTTCCCAAGGAAGCTAGAGGCTAGTCAAGAAGGTCCCTTCATTTTCTACTGAAAACAATATCACACGACTTCCAGCATCACATAAATTCTAAAATCTATGCAATATACATTGACTTTGACAGATCTTTAAAAGCCTTTATAAGATCTTTATAAGTCCCTCCCATAGGCACACTTAGAGTATTAACAGAGTTTATTTGGCTTTTGAAATTGAAAATGAATTTCAAAAAGGCTACTGCTTTTATAGCTTTTCTTTGTGCAAAAATGACTGAATGTAGAACCATCCATTAATTTAATTAAAAGTACCATTTTATTTAGCATATTTATTTTTGGTTGTTGTTTTGCCACAAAACCTTTTCAATTTTTTTTTGTTTCAGTAGCATTCCCAGAAATACAGAAATATACAAAAAGTCAAGCTGATAATAATGTGCTTCAATTTATCTTTTCACTATTGGAAGATTTCATTAAAATGTATAAACATCAGTGCTATATTTTATTAGAAAACTGCCTGTTTTAGTACCTTATAATTTTTTTCTTCTTTGTATTTCTATTCTATTGGTAGTGATCCAGTCCTTTTGAAAATATACATCCAGACATATAATCAGGACCTGTGTTTTTTTTAAACTAGGAGGCTAATAGTCAAGGTTATGACTGTTTAAAATGCTTTTGATGGTTACTGAAATCGAAAGTTAATTTATGCTTTTGAAATGAATTCACTAACGTAATCACAATTACAATGTTTAAAGAACATTATCTGCCCATTTTCAGAGAAACTGAACTTATTCACAAAGCATATGATGTTATTTTGTGACAGTTTCATAAAAAATCAAACTTTGTATGCCTATGTTACTCTGAAGTTCATTAGCTGCTTGGTGACGGGTTGGTCATTCACTGAGATTCACTTGGGAAGAAGCCTATTGATCTGCTTTCAGGAAATGGTAACTTAATTACATTGTTTCACTTCCTTTGTTCTTGAGGGGGGGATTCATCATACAAACCAGTGTAAATTAAAATCATTACACCTTCACTTGACTGATCTCACTAAACCCTTTCTCCTCTCTGAGTTCTCACAGCAAGAATTCTTCTGAGTGATGAATAAAACTTTTATTTGTCTTTCCCATAACTTACTTCCAAACATCCCTCTAATTATCTTATTTCCTTTCCCAGTAAAAAACCTGTCTGTAATTAGTATTAATAATTTTATTTTGGAAATATTTGTTTATCCTTGTGTATATGAAAGTACTGTACTACTTTTTATGTAATATAACATGCTGTTAGTGTATATTAATGTGTTCTTGAACATGTCACATCAAAAACACTGAGCAACGGTTCCCTATGTATTTATCACTGGATATGGTAATCAAGGTGCTCTAATTATGTAGGGTTTTTTTAGATTATTTTTTTTTAGTTGTACATAAACTTTATTTTTTTATTGTGCTGAGGTTCAAATCCAGTGCCTTACATGTACTAGGCAGGCCCTCTACCACTAAGCCACAACCTCAGTCCCTGTATTTATTTTTGAAGCTCTGTTTTTCTAGATATCTCATTTTAAAAACTTGTGAAATAAAAGAAATTGTGCTTTTATCTTTAAGAAATGAGTTCCAACTTGCTAGTCATTTACTGCAACAAACATATGAATTAGGTAAAAAATGGAATGATTTTTTACTGAATTGAACTGTTTGTGGGATATTGAATTTGTTAAAGCAATTCTGCTCAATGTATGTACAGTGCATGTGCATGCATTCCCAAGGACATTCAGGTAGGAAGTAAGTCTCACACACAGGGACAGTTCATTTTAGGGACTCATAGGGACACATTTCCTCCACACAAAGCATGTATCAATATATTAATGTCAAATAAATTTTTCTGTTCTGGGAGAAATTCCATAGGGATATATATATATATATATATATATATATATATATATATATATATATGTTATTTGATATCTTTGATTTAGATGGTAATTGTATTGACCAATATTTATATTAAAGGCAGAATTAGAATTGGTAAGCTGTTTGAGATTATTAAAATATAATATGAAATAAAGGAAATGAAACATTTTAGAACTTAGTAATGTGGATTAACTATTATCATCAATAAAGCAATAAGATACAGAAATAATTGGTGCCATTTTATTTATTTATTTATTTATTTTTAGAACACTATGATTGAGTCCATTTTGACAAGATCATACATGCAAAGATTTTGAATTTGATCCACATTCCCTCTTCCTTTTTTCTCCCCTTCTCCTTCTCTCTAGTCTTCCTCTGCTCTACTGGTCTTCTGTTCATTCCTTCATTTATTTTTGATTGGTACTTTCTACATACACATAAATGTGAAAATTTCTTTGGTATATTTGTATATGCATAGAACATAATTTTGTTAAGTTCATTCCATATTTCCCCCCCTTTCCCATCTTTCCTTCCTCCATCTGGTTCTCCTTCTTCTACTCCACTGATCTTCCTTATATATTTATGCTATCTGATTCTGGCACCCAGACTTCTTTGCCTTATTTTGCTCCAGCTTCCAAATATTAGAGCAAATATTGAAACCTTGATTTTCTGAGTCTGGCTTATTGCATATAATGATTTTCTTTATTTCCATCCATTTATTGGCAAATGTCATTATTTCATTCTTCTTTACGGCTGAATAGAACTCTCTTGTGTATATATACTATATTTTCTTGATCCATTTATCTATACATGCTATTATGCTGTTGTGTTTGCTGCTATCAACATTGAAGTAGCTCTATTTCTATAGTATGATGATTTTACTTATTTAGGATAAATATCAAGGAATGGAATAACTGGTTCATGAATGGTTTCATCCGTGTTTTTTGGTGGAATCTTAAAACTGCTTTCGAGGGTGGCTATACTAATTTGAAGCCCCACCATCAATGTGTCAGTGTACCTTTTCTCCAACATCCTTTGAGCATTTATTATTATTTGTGTTTTTTTTTGATTGACATTTTTACATTCAGTCATACATACTGTAGAAAAAGTACATAACTTCAACTATTAAATTACTTTAATATATTTGAATCAGAAAATATATTTATAAGCAAAACACTATGTCATTTTAGAGTAGTCCCTGTTGTTATAGATAGTACTTGTGTTCAATCTCTACTGATATTTCTTTCCAATAAAATCACTTGAAATACTTGTCAATTATAACATTAACAAAAACTGATAGAGTTCAGTCTTCTCCTTTTATACAAATTATATTGAAGATCATCCTAATTCTTTAGTCAACAAGTATTTTTTGTGTCCTTGTATATTCTAACCCCTGAAAAATAGTACTTGTATTCAGAGTATTCAAAGTTAGAATTTCTTTTTACACAATTTAAAGCAAAATAAATTGACTCCATTGATCAAAGAGTAATTCATCATTTTTCATTGATAACTTCGATAATAAACACAAAAGAAAATATCTCAATATATATTATTATTTAAAATGAAGAAATTTTAGTGGCATAGTCACTCAAATTGTCTCAAAATTAACAACAAGAAGAACTGAAACAATTTAGAATGAGGCTCCAGGGTATCACACTATGGTTCTAATCCTGAATTATTGAGGTAAAATATCAATAGTATTTTGTGAGCTGAGAAAATAAAAGCTGAATGTAATTGACATAAGTTCCTATGGTCTAATAGCTCTTATATTTTGCTTAATAGTGTTTCAAATTCTGCCCTGTTTTCTGCAATTTACTTTATTTCCTTCTCCCTCTCCTTTTTCATGTAGTGTAGAATGGTAGTTGCTAGGGTCTGGGAAAAAAGAGTAGCCACTGGAAGATGACTACAAACTTTCAGTTAATAGGCAGGATGAATAAGTTCTGGAGATCTCATGTATAGCAGGGTGGCCACAGTTAATAATATTGTATATATACTTGAAATGTATAGAATATCCTAAATGTATAAATGCCCCTGTAGAGAATGAGGAGCAGACAGCCAATGGTAAGCAGGCAAGACCGTCTCCCACCAGAGTATCTTCATGTTCTCTGCAATGAGGAGTAGTTAAGATAGTAGGAGTTGAGGGAAGAGAACATGAATACAGGGACTTGTAGTTATAACTGGGAAACAACAAACCAAAAACAAACAAAAAAATAATGAACAGATGAAACTCTAACTTCTGAAAAATCTCTAAGAGAATAACTTTTTGCAAAGTATAACTTAACTTTTGTCTGTAGTTATTATTTTGTAAAAATATCTTCATAGGCTGTTGTTTTAACAGAGACTAGTCAGAAACCCACTCCTTAATGTGTGAATACTCTTCAGTTTACCAAATTAATTAAATTAATTGCAAATCATTTCAACAAGCATGATAGCCACTTGATTAATATTTATCATATCATAAAAATTATCTGCAAATTACTGCTCCTTCTAGCCAATTATGAACAAAAATTTATATACTTCTTACACTTTCATTAGATTTAATGTTTTCATATTTTTGTTTTTAATATTTGATATTTTAAATTTTGCCATTGTTTTGACCTCAAAATATGCTGTATTTGTTTTTTATTAACAGTATTCCATTTATTACAATCACTGATTGATATCCTCCAACATATCTTACTATGATTGGTCATAGGTCAAGACAACCTTAACATGTCTATATAAAAGTAGGAAACTGATACAATCATACATCAAATAATTTTAGAGGTAAGTCTCTGCAATTTACATAACTGAATACAGCTAATTAGTGGACCCCATTAAAGTGGATTCACATATATATGTAAAGACTCCCTGCACTATGCTGAAGAGAAATGCTAATTGCACTTTCTAAGTGACAATGTAAGGCAAAACCCAGAGAGCAAGTCATGCCACAACACGATTGTAATAAAACTCACCAGGGAATTAAAAAGAGAACTCAACATGTGTAAGTACGTTTTCTCAATTTGTTTCTCAGAAAGAGAAGGCTTGAATGCCTGCCTTTTCAATTTAAGAATAAAGTCTGACACTTGGCAGTCTCCTATGTTAATTGTCAGAGTTTTAGAAAGTACAATAAACAGGAACGCTATGTCTACTTTAAAACTTCCCTTTGCTTGCAAACCCCATTGAGTTATGTCTCTTATTCAAAGGGAAAAAATTAAGTTTAATTAGGTGTGCCTTAACTGTAGCATAGAATGTCTTTATTTTTAATTCACTTTTGGAAGACTATTATAGACATCAAAAAGAATACTCCCTATTGAAATTAAAATCAATAAAAATCTATCTCCAGTTTAATGTTTATCCAGATAGCAAATAAATTAAACCAGTAATTTTGCTCATGTCTGTGACACATTGATCATAATTATAAATTAGTCCCTTAGTATAATAAATTTAGATAGGAATTCTATAGGTACTTTGGTTGCCAAAAGTGACCTAGTTGAACAGGTAAAAGCTTGACTTAATTTTACATCCTTTAGAAAAAGATATTATGTAACAAGTAGTTTTTATTAAAAGGAAATAGATCAAAACACATTTTAATGGAACCAGAATTATCATGCTTAATTTCAATAGCTAAAGAAAATTCTAAAGTAGAAACTTAAATATTTGGCTTAAGGTGTGGCATACATTTTTTTCCCATGAGAATAACCAAAATTAAATATGAAATCACATTGCAAACAATGTTAATGATGCTTAATAATATAGCAATGAACTTCAAAATATATTTCCAAATTTTCTGTTTAACTATGCTGGATCACAATCTACTAGCAACATCGATATGCAATTAGTTTTAGAATGGGGAAAAGTTGGACATTATTTCTACTGAATATAAAGCTACAATTGCATTAAAGTCTATCTAATTAAATCTTTTTAAATATTTCTAAATGACTGTAATATTGCATTTCTTTTTCAGAATTTTTGGCAAATGGGATTGGTTAGCTATTACCTTTTTACATTTTAAGTTAAATTTGTATTTAACTAATATGCAACAAAATTATGCATTGTGATATTTCAATACGTGTATACACTGTGCAGTGTTTCAACTGAGTCACATGTCTATCTCAAACATTTATTATTTCTTTATGGTGATAACACTCGAAATCCTTTCTTCTAACATTTTGAAATATGTAGTACCTTGTTATCTACAGTCACTTTCATATGCAATATTATTTACTTTTATATTTCTAAGACAACATTTGATAGTATGCAATTCAGTAACAGAACAAAATTTGGTAAAAAAATGTATACATTTAGAACTGTTGCAAAAAGCTAAATATTTATTTAGAGACAGGGTCTCACTGAATTTCTTAGTGCCTTGCTTTTGCTGAGGCTGGCTTTGAACTTGCCATCCTCCTGCCTCAGTCTCCCGAGCTGCTGGAACTACAGGTGTGTGTTATCATGCCTGGCAAAACAATGTTTTTTATTTCTTATCAAAGAGTTTATTGGTAATATGATTTACTAATAGTTGTAACAATAGTAAAAGACTATTTGAAGGATGTCTTTGCTTTCAAGTCAGTTATATATTAAACATAGTATGTACCTAGTCAAAGAAACATAAAATAGTTCTGAATTTTAAAAGTATGATAGAATACAAGTATTTTACTATAAATTTTGACAATTTCATATTTTTCTGTAAATTCTAGGTAAATGAAGATATTCTGATTCATTTTGTCAAAAGGTAACTATCTTCAATAGTACATAAACTGGTATAAAGAATTTACATTGCAGATGGTGATACATATTTATATCAATCATGGATCATGTGACTAAAAATCTAATGACTGATGCATTTGTCTTGTATTTAATATTGATTTGAATTCCCAGAAAATGGGCTATTTCAAGAAATTGCTGATCATAAAGCATGTGATGATGGAAAGAGTTACACCATTTTATTCTCATTTTATGTGAAAACACAATCATCCTTACAGTTCAAAATGCCAGAAAAAAGGAAAAGACCAATTTAAAAAAAAAAATCAGCTGCATGTTCATTCCTAATCTGTTAAAGATGTACAGCAAAATGACCAGGACAGTATCAGGTTGTTAGCTGACTTTATAAAATGTCCACTGAATACAATCGCCATCTGGATTGGTGTCACTATCTAATATTATGAGGAATCAGCAAATTACAGATAATTTTCTATACTTGTTGTTATTGTTAGTGAGTTTTTTTTCCTTATTAGGGCAGAACTATTGTTCAGACATCCTGGCACCTAAACATCTCTCTATTTAGAAAGGGCGAAGTTTGGAACTGGGAGGTACTTGGCCTTGAAAAACTGATTTTGACAGAAGAAAGAATGGAAACAAATAATTCCGTGATAGGTAGCCAAGAAAATTTTTCATTTTTTTTTTTAGTTGAGGTATAAGATAAATAGGAATAATAAGAACAAACCTTTTATGTTATAGAGTTTGACAGTCCCACAGTCAATACCCCAACCAAAGTACAGGAGGTACCTTCATTGATAGTCCTGACTCCTACTCCTACCTCTGAACTAACTATGATTTCTTTCACTGAAGAAGGTTGTTCTTGAACAACATACACCTGCAATTAGAGTTTGGCTTTTCTCATTCAGAAGAACATTTGTGTGATTTATTCACATGGTTGTCATGGCATTCAGGACATGCTGCCTCAAAATACTATCCCCTGACAGCCAAGGAAACAGAAGAAGCAGAGAAATCTCTCTCACCTCCTCCTCAGCCTTTCTTCCTTGAAGCAGGTCCTAATACCTAGCCTATCTTCTCCTGAAGTAATTCATAGAAGCTTCATTCCAGAGGCAACTTCCCTAGTCCCATAGGAAAGGAGTTGTCTTCTCTATGGACCCAGGGACACAGAGAAAAATCTGAACCCAAGTCAGCCTTGCTAGGTTTCCCTAATGTGTTACCATTAGATCATAACCCTTATCTCATCATACTTCTGCACAACTATCCTCTCTTCATTAAACTTAAAAATATAGTTTTTTTGTTTCTTTGTGTCTTCATTTCTCAAGGTTCCTGTGTCATGTATAACTTATATTAAATACTTTCATATGCTTTTCTCCTGTCAGCCCATCACCTGTTATAGAAGTGTCAGTCATGAGCCCTGCAGCAGGTGTAGAAAAAGATATCGCTTTTTCTCCCCTATAGTTGCATATAGCAGTAGTTGGCAACTTTACCACTGAGTTATATTTTATTGTATTAATATATCATGATTTACCCATTCCTCCAGTGATGAGTATTTTAAAATTTTTATTTATTATGAATGAAGTTGCTGTGAACATTCTTGTATTAGTCTTTTTACTAATATAAGATTTCATTTCTCTTGGGCAAACTCGTAGAAATTCAATGACTAGGAAATTTGTTACTTTTTTTTATTGTAAACAAATGGGATACATGTTGTTTCTCTGTTTATACATGGCGTAAAGGCATACCATTTGTGTAATCATAAATTTACATAGGGTAATGCTATTTGATTCATTCTGTTATTTTTTCCCTTCCCCTCCACCCCTCCCACCCCTCTTTTTCCTCTATACAGTCCTTCCTTCCTCCATTCTTGCCCCCCTCCCTAACCCTAACTCTAACCCTAACACTAACCCCTCCCACACCCCATTATGTGTCATCATCCACTTATTAGCGATATCATTTGTCCTTTGTTTTTTTGAGATTGGCTTATCTCACTTAGCATGATATTCTCCAATTTCATCCATTTGCCTGCAAATGCCATAATTTTATCATTCTTTATGGCTGAGTAATATTCCATTGTATATATATACCACAGTTTCTTTATCCATTCATCAATTGAAGGACATCTAGGTTGTTACTTTTAAAGAAACAGTACTGTCCCAAAGGGGTTGCATTGTTTTATACCATCAATATAATTTTGCAAGTGTTTTAATTGTCTCAAACCCTAACAAATACTTTTAGTTTTAGCCATTCTAATGGGTGGGAGATGATACCTCATGATACATGAAATTCCCTGGCAATGAATAAAACTGAACACTCATCTAGTGTTTATTAACTGTAGACATTTCTGTTTGGTTGGTTGGTGTTTTTGCCTATTTCTTTAAGCTTCTTTTTTTAAAAAAATTTTTGCTCTTTTTAGTAATGTATGATATGAGTCATTTGTATATTATTTATATTATATGTATATCTGTACATGCATGTGTCCACACATATGTACGCATGTTAAATCTCTACGTAGTCCTAATATATGCTAGGCATATTGTATCAGATGTATGTTATTAGAATTATTTTCTCCCATTTTGAGGCTTACATGTTCATTTATTTTACCTATTTTCTAATGAATGAAATTTCTGAAATGATGAAGTATAAGTTATAAATATTTTCTTATATAGTTCATGCTTTGGGGGTTTTACTTGAGAAATCTTTGTCTATTCTGAGTTCTTGAAAAAATTCTCATATTCTTTATGGATAAGATGTATAGTTTTAACTTCTACATTTAGACCTATGATCTTTCTTGAACTAAATGAGTGAGGAGGTGGGGGATCAAAGAGTGCAGGCTTTGCTTTTTTTATACATATGAATATACAGATGTTAAGAAACTTTTCATTTCCCCATGGAGTTGCATGCAAACTTTGTCTAAAATTAATTTACTGTTTATATCAGTGAAGTCCTAGATTTTTCTCTTTCACTGATCAATTTGCCTATTCTTATCTTACTATCATACTATCCTGAATACTATAGGTTTAATTTAGAAAGTGAAAATTCACCAACTTCATTCTTCTTTTGGCTGTTCTACCATCTTTCCAATTCTCTATATGTTCTAAAGCCAGGATCTATATTTACATAAAAACACCAATGGGCTTTTGATAGGAATCTTATGGAGCCTATAAGCACATTTTGAAGAACTGATTCTTTAATAATTTTTTGAATACATGGATACTATATGTCTCCATTTATTTCAGTTGTCTCTGTTTTATAGTTTACAGTACATAGGATTTGCATTTGTTTTGTTAAATGTATCTATAACTATTCATGTTCTTGAATGTTGTTTTAAAACTTCATTTTCTAGTTGTTCATTACTAATACACAGAAAGATAATAATTTTTATGCATTTACTTTTAATGCTGTGACCTTTGATTACTTGGTTTGTTCTAGTAGATTCTCTTTGAAGATTCCTTGAGATTTTGTACAGAAACTATAATGTCATCTGTATTATTCAGGGTCCCCTAGAGGAATGGAATCAACAGGAAGTATGATTATAAAAAGGGGATTTTTTAGTTTGGTTTACATGATCAGAATCTGGATAGTTCACAATGGCCATCTGCAGTATTGAGAGCTGGAAGAACCAGTAACTGTGCAATCCAAGAGGTAAAAGACCCAGAACACGAGGGATCAACAGTGCTATCCTAGTATGAGACTGAAGGAAGGCTTCTGAAAACTTCCAGGAAATTCACTGGTGGAATCACTGGTAGAATCCATTTTGGAAGAGTAAAGAAGTGAGAGTCTGATATTTTAAATGATTGAAGCAGTAATCAAAAACCCTTTCAAGAAGAATTGAGCTTATATCTCCTGCTGCTTCCCTGTTCTTCCAACTTTTATTCCATCCAAGTCACCATCCTACTGGACAGTGCTTCCCAAGCTTAGGGAGGGTCTTCACTTCAGTTGTCTATCTCACATGCCAGTCATTCCTAGACACTCTCATCTACACACCCAGAAGGCTCTTAAATATCTACAGCTCTTGATCTAATCAAGTTGACAATTCAAATTAATCATTACATCATCTGTGAATAATTTTACTTCTTTTACAATATGAATATCTTCTACTTAATTTTCTTACCTAGCACTGATGAAGATTTCCTAAGCAGTGTTGAATAGTAGTGGCGAAAGTTGACCTATATACCTTTTTTTCCAATCTAAGAGTGGAAATATTTGTTTGTCACCTTTAGACACAGTTGCTGTAGGTTTTTCGTACATTTTTTTAATAAGGTTGAAGCTGATATTTTCTCTTTCTTATGTTCCAGGCACGTTTACCATGAATGGTTGCTGAAATTTTTCTAATACTTTTACTGTATGTATTGAAGTGCTCATATATTTTTCTCTTTGTTATGTTAATATAGTTAATTATTTTAATTTATTTTCAAATGTTAACCCAATCTTGTCTTGATGGAGCAAACCTCAATCTCATTTGTTCATGAAATATATTTGTGCAGCTATTACTGGTTTCTGTCTGCTGATACTTGGCTAAATAGTATTGCCTCTGTATTCATAAGGAATAGGAATCTCTAATGATTCTTTATAGTGTCCTAGTCAGAATTCATCATCAAATTTATAGTGATGTTATAGACAAGTTGGGAAATAGTCACTCCTATTATATCTTCCTTAAATATTTGCTGGCATTTACCAGGCTTGGTATAAAATCCTGGAATTTTCTATGGGGGGGGTGTCCTTATTTGTGAATTCATTTTTCTTTAATAGATAGAGGGCTCTTAATACTTCCTATTTCATCAAGTGAAGTAATCTCAGAAATTCAGAAATCATGTTTTCCTAATATCTGTTAAAATAGAAGTTTGAAAGCTGATATGTTAAGCTTGCACATGCACATGGCCTCCCACTTTCCAGAAGGATACTATACAGAGGTCGGATATTTGAGAGCCGCAGCTCCTGAGCAGAGGGCAGGAGAAGACCAGAGCCAAACAAGTCCTTGGAGTCTCTGACACTGAGCTAGTTTTCAGCAAGATTGCAGTCCCTGTGGGGAGACTAAAGCTAATTAAAGAAACAGTGGGAAGCTCAGTTACACTGAATAAGAAAATACCAGAGGGGTTAAGATAAACACTGTCTTGATGCTGTGTGAATTGGAACACAGATGGAAATGTTATAATACTTCAACTGGCTTAATAAGAAAGACAATTTCAAAGATTATACCCTTTATGATTCCATCTATAGAATATTCTCAAAATGACACAAGTATAGGAAATGAGAATGGACAAGTGGTTACAGGGGTTAAAGAAATGCATCAGGGAGGATGTATAAAGAGACAGCCCAAAGGAGCTGTGTTGAAAAGATAGAAAGATGTAAGAGCAGTCCTTCAGCTTCATAACAATGATGGTTATATGAAATTATACCTGTAAAAAATTGTCATAAAATTATACACAACAGAATAAACAATGAATACATCCAAATTGTGGTAAAATCTGAGTAAGTTTTAATTATGCCAATTTCCTGACTTTGATAATGCACTATAGTTATATAGATATCACTATTGGGTACAAGTGATGGGTATAAGAATCCAGTTAGGACTATTTTTTCAATTTTATGTGAGTCTATGATTATTTAAGCATAAAAGTTAAATTAAAAGATGAATTTAAAAAGGGAGTGTGCTCACTCACACAAAATAAATATTCAGGGTAGTACTAATGCCAGAGATTCATAGTATACCATTAGACCTACTTTTAGAATATATTTAATTTTGCTCTCTTTCATATTGGCTTCTTTTAAAGCTTTAATGCCAAAACAGTCATTTCTAGAGTCAAATACTGTTTGTGTGTGTATATTGTTCGCATAATACAAAAATCTTATATCTAAGTATCATTGGGAAAACCTGAGGCATATGGTCACATATGAGCCAATAACAGTGTCCATATCCAGTGTATATTGTTGAGTCAACCCCATAAAAATCACGAAAAATTTGAGAATTGGAAAAAATAATTCTTCAAAGTTAGTTCCAGGTGCTACTACCCAAAGACAAAAGAATGGGTACTTGGTGTCCTGCAAAACCACTAGGAGAGTGTGACATTACCCAGAGCCCATCAAGGCATTTCAGACACCACGAGAAAGTGATAGCCTCAGCGTTACAGAATACACTGAATGCTCAAACAGAAATTCTTAATATACTCTTTGACTTATGCAAAATAGTTTTGGAAACTGGCTGGCATTAGAAAAGACAGGAACTATGCACTAAGATGGAAAATACTTTCCTCAAACTCTGATTCATTAAGCATGTATGAAGTATGCTCCCTGGAGTTATGTAAAATAATTCTAGTGTGGATGTGATCTGAGTAACTGCTACAAGTCTCCAGGTACCCCGAGGACAGTCTGTTCATAGTCAACCTCTTTATGATCACCTAACTTTTATTTGCATTGTCTCTCTCAAGTATCTTCATCATCTGTGAGCTGGGTGACCCAAAGTTATCTCAGGCCAAGCACATGATCTTGTTTCTCTTACAACTCTAATGTCAATATTTGTTCAGGTATTTCAGGTTCAAGGGTCTTTTGCCCTTTCATACCACTTCTGCTTCTAAGAAATCTGTCTCTAAATTCTACTCTTGCACTCCTTAGATCAAATATTCCTGCCTGCCAGAGAAGATACTTTTTTTTTTTTTTTTTGTAAATCACAAATTTGTCACAGCAGGTGAAATTCCTCTCACCTACCTCCATAAATAAGAGTATTTTTAACTAGAGTTGTTATCCTTAGTGGTAGGTATCAATCCTATGCCTTCCAAGACCCAGAAAAAAAGCATACCCTCAGGGTTTTCAAAATCTGCAAATTTAATCAAAGCACTAACAGTGAAATAGAACAAAGCGAAAAAGAAACTTGGGTCAAGAAAACTATATAGCACCAAATCCAGGGGACTGTAAACTGAAAATCTGTCCATTGTGAATTCTTGTCATCTATTTTTGTTTGCATACTTTTCTATGCTTCTTTCCATTATTTTCATGGATCACCAATCATATTAGTTAAGATCTGTACTATCTGTAACCCCGTTGGATAAAGAGGATATTATAACATATGTAACCCTGTGGATAAAAAGGTCAGAAATACAATTAAAATCCACTTTGAAAAAACAGAAAGATAAATATCTTTTTTAGTGTTAAAGTTTAGATGTGAGGTATTCCCACAAAGCTTATGTGTGAGAAAATGCAAAAAATGTTTAGAGGTGAAACAATCTTTTATAAGACCCTTAACCTAATCAGTGCATTAATCCACTTGAGTGGATTAACTGGAAGCAGGTGGAAAGTGACTGGAGGAGGTGGGTCATGGAGAGCACACATTTGGGTTTATATTTTGTCCCTAGTTAGTGGAGCCTTCTCTGCATGTCCTGAGCTGCTTTCCTCTCCATACCCTTCTGCCATGATGTCCTGCCTCACTTCTAGCCCAGAAAAACGAAGTTGACCAGCTGAGACCACTGAAACCTTTGAATTCCGAATACACATTTCTCCCTCTAAAATTGTCATTTTCAGTTCTTTGGATCATGGCAGCAAAAAACCTGACTGTAACACTTAGAAAACCTAGAATTACAAGAAAGGCAAACTTAATGCTAAGCTAAAACAATTAGAAAACTCTAGTGCCACCATAACTCAATGTTTCTCTTTCACTCTTCTTTGCCTTCTTCTTGCTTATAATTTCCCCCCTCCAGTGATTACCTTTGTCCTTTAAAATACTAGAGGTTTGGAACTGGCAACTTTCAGAAATCTCTATTTTACCATCAGAGAGTAACTAAACCTTTCTCTTTTATTCCAATTCCAAAATTTTTGAGAAAATTGGGGGGTGGCCTTGGGATGGGGAGGTGTAGATTGGCCTAGAATGACTCATGAGCCCATTCCTGTGGATAATGGATTGTGCTTCCATGATTGACAGATGCTACCATTACCTGAAGATAGAATGGAGAGAGGAGTCATTATCATCAAAAAGGAGAAGATTGTGTCTGGCTACCTGGAGGGGTGTTTCACAGGCCAGCAATTATTGTTCAGTATGCGTTCTCTGTTTTGTACTACTTTATTTTCTCCTCCTAGTGGACAGTTATGCAAACATTACTTTCATACTGTACTTTCCATACTAGTGTGAGTACAAACAGTCTTTTCCAGCTCTGATGTTTTTCTGAAAAGCAGCCATCTCTTATCAAGAGGCTAACTTTCCATTCACACCCAAAGTGTACTTTGCATCTTCTACCAGGCTCACAATTTCACAGGCAATCCAAAATTTCTACCAATGAAGATACCCAGGCTACTTGTTCCTACCCAGGTATGCCTAAGTATTCAACATCGATTACAATTTAAGTTCTAGCTCTAGGACTCCTGCTATCTACAAATAAAATATTATTCTTTATTTCCATACATTGCATTTTCATTTTGAAAAATTTGAAAAGAATTCGGTGTAAACCACCTAATCAGTCAAAAATATGAATCACTTGTGTTGCTTAACTAGTTCAAATGTAATTAAGATTACAATTGAGGTGTATCACGGTGGGTCCTTTCCTGTAGCTGCACGTTGTTGAAACACCCCAGAGTAACTTTGTGGTTTTGTTTTCCTCAAAGGCCTATTAGGTCTCTGGGAAAAATTTGCAAGACAGTTACTAAAAGTATGAGGTACCTAATAAACATTTAAAGAAGAAACTAAGTTTGCTATTAAGATTTCAGGAATTTCAAAAGGTAATTACAGCTAAGTTAAGCCAAGATTACACCCCTAATTCATGCAGCTGGTCAAAATGCCACGAATGGAAATTAGAAATGATCTAAGTTATTTGACCCCACAACAATAAAACGATAGGAACCATTTTCTTTCCTTTTAAAATATGAAAACTCCAGTTATCAATGTCTTTTTTCTACACATCCATGATTATGAATTACGATGTACATCATGAAAGCTTTGAGCTGACACAAACTATAAGACTAAACTTCATAAATAGTTCTCTTTTCAGTAAGTAATTTCATTTTTGTGACTCTAAGCTCATATCACACCGTAAGGTATTATTTGCATTCACATCTTTCCAGGGTTCCTCCTTGAACCTGAAGAAACTGCCTTGTAATGAAAACACTAGGATTTAAGCTACTGAGGCAGGTCTTGCAGGATGGAAATGACCAGATTAGTATTTGAGAAAAAGCATGCCAACTGCATTTAGAAAAGTAACAATAGAAGAAGCACGTTGAGTCAGTGAGTCCTAAGCTACTACAGTAGTAATTCTACAGAATTACTGGTTAATGCTGAAGCACCACTGGTAATTCATGTTAGAAATGGGCAGAATACAACTTGAGTTACATATTCAGACTACTTTTTTCAAAAATCACTCCAAAATATTCATTCTAGATTAACGAGAAATTAAACTAAATTTTATTGGGCAGTTACTCCATTTGGGGCATCTTGGGGGTTTTGTAGATATAATTAAACACAAAACATTTTGAAAATCCCTGCTTTCATAAAGGTTATATTCCAGATGGGAGCATGAAGAAAATAAACAGTAGTACTAAGAAAAATGTATACTACATTTGATATTCACAGATACTACAAGGAATAATAAAAGAAGAAAAAAAGTTAGATGTGTCTGAGGGCCGAAAATACTGTCAATAGGGAATCATTGACCAAGAAAGTGGATTTGAGTAAATCTTGAAGAGAATGACAGTAAGCAGGTATAAAGAAAGAGGATTCTTAGCAAAGGAAGTATTTCTGAGCAGAAAAGTGGTTTTCCTGAGAGGTCAGCACAACAAAAGGATATAAGAGGTGAGAGTAGTAGAAACTGAAATCAGACAAGGGTTGCAGGGTCCAGATCACACAGAACCTTGCAAAGCATGGCAGGACTTAGGATTTTGTTAAGAAGATTGAAAGTCATTAGAATGATCTGGAAACATGAGTGGCATGATCTGACTAATAGGCTTATCAGGCTGTTGTGTGACAGTTGACTAATAGGAGGGAAGAAGAATAAAGATGGAAGAAGGCTCACCAGTTAGGGCACATTTGGGATTTTTTTTTTTTTTTTTTTTTTTTTTTTTTTGCCTGCCTCTTGCCTGTCCATTGCCTGCCTTTCACCTGCCCATCACCCACGGGGAGGTTCATCTGCCGATTGTCCAACAGCAGCCAGCAGACTGACCGCAGAGAGCCAGCTGCCTGTTATTGCCTAGAAGTTCACTGTCACAGTACCTGCATGTTTGGTTAACCGTGGCTGCCGCCATTTTGAGACAAAAACCAGGACCTGTAGAACCTCTGGCCGGACTGACTGCTCCTGGCCTCTAGGATCCCGCAACCAGACCAACCGCACCCCACCTCTAGGACCTCCAGTTGACCACACCCACACCCCGAGCTGCAGCTCCCCATTTGCCAACACATTTGGAAGCCAGAGCTGCCACCTTGGATAATCCTGGAAGCTGTATCTTCCATGTTTAGGTGGGGCAAATCTCATCCTGAGATGCCTGCTGGAGACTGGAAGCTCATTGTCAGGTACCTCTCATGCATCAGACTACTGAAGACTAGGAGGTTTGAATACTATATGACTGTTATAGTGTAGATTTTTTTTTTTTAAGGACACATTTGGAATAACACAGGTGAGGGATGATGGCTTGCACCATGAAGATAGAAGACCAGTAGTGAGAAATGGTTATGTTTTGAATAATTTTTGGAGGTTGAATTAATACAATTCAGTGATAGACTAGATAGAGGACATTAGAGAAAGAAATGGGTAAAGAATTTGCCATTCAAAGACAAGTATTTAGACTAAGCATTCAAAGACAGTATTGAGAGCTATCATTTAGCTCTCTGTAAAGGTATATATCATTGGTAATTCAAGAATTAAGCATATCATCTCTGCATACTGTACTGCAACTAATAAACTACATCTACTAGACACTGTTTCTCAGAATCTGAGACAATATAATTGACAAAGAAAAAACAGTGATATGATACTTCAATCACTAATTCATCTTCTCTGCTTAAGTATGACATAATAAGTCATTTATCTTGGCTTTGTTGTTTAGATTGTGAAGAGAAATTTTATCAATAGCAATAATTGTATCCTCAGGATTCTATTTTACTTTACATTCTTGCAAAAAAAATTTATTAATTAGAAAAATTACACAATATTTTCAGTGCTGAAAGCACTGAACAATACTTTTATTTGTACAATACTGTACAATATCTGTACAATACTTTTATTTGTTATTTTTCTAACATAATCTTTTATCATCTCTTCATAAAGTCATGAGGTTAAAATACTATCTTCTTTAGAGTTAATATAAAGATAATTTAGCCTTTCTTCCAGTTCAGTTAACTAAATTTATTTTTTGTCATTAAGAGTTTAGAAAAGTTCATTTGTGATTTTAATCTTCAGATGTTTTAATTTCTTGTGTGATGAAATAGTTTGGCATGTTAAAACCCTACTGTGTTTTTCCTTTTTTCTTCATTCCATTTATATGTCTGGCTTTCACTAGTATACTTTCTTCCTGTCATATTTAAATTTTGGCAATAATCCTAAAAAAATGTAGAAAACTAATCTGAAATTAAGACCTACATGACAGCACTTCAGATATATGTTTACATTGTCTGTACATTGCACTGAGATACTTTTTTACTTAATATAACAAATTACTTTTGCATTATGTATTTTGAATTATTGACAAACACATAAGAGTTTTATCACTGGAACTCTATTTCTTCAGGCTGTTTTTCTGCATTGCTGTCAATTTTACACATCACTTTATCTGAAACTGCTAGACTTCATCAAGACAAATGTGTTAGATATGCTAAAACATGATCCCCATACATAAAACATGAGACTTCACATGCAGACAAACTCAGGTATTGCCGTGCTGCTCTAAGTCGGTATCCTACAAACACAGTCATTCTGATAAGTCTCATTGTGCACAACTCCCACTAAAACAAAAAGAGGAGGCACATATAATTGTATTAGATGCTTATTCTTAATAATAGAGGACTTCTGTTTTTGCTAGGCATTAGAGCAAGCAAAGTCAGTTGCTTAAAATTTTATACATATAATGTCTGGAAGAATTTTCCACAGAGTAGTTCTGGTTTTAGTTCTATATGTTTCAGTTCTGGTTCAGTCTTGTATGTTTTTTCTCCTCCATTATCCACAGGCTTCTGGTGCCGACCAGGAGATATTGGGCATGCTTATATTGCAATATTATCTCCCATCTGCACCTTGGATAGTGGATCCTTGCATTGTACATGGTAAATCAATGTCGTGAGTGATAGAAGTTTTTCCAAAGGTCTTTTGAATCATAAGAAATAGCTTAAACACACAGAGAAATGACTACAAATCAAATAAAAATACCCTACTAAGCCCAATTAAAAGTCAGTCCAACTCAATTTCCCTTCATCCAGATTTTTAAATATTCCTATGAGCACTCCAAATCCAGCTCTCATAAGTGAAGTGTGACAAAGGAAGGTCATAATACTATGTATGAAATTGGGAGCATATTGTACAGTAGAGATACTAAGATATAATTGTATGAAAAATATAAGTTCATCCACATAAATTCAATGCTTGTAGCAAAGCTATAGTTTATACTCCACGAAACAGGAATTCTGATTTTTTTATGATTCTAGAAAAAGGAAAAAAGAGATGATGCATTTATAGTTATGCTGCTGAGCATATAGAAAATGTGTGATGGTGATAATTTCTGGTTCTATATCTCATGATACCTGGTAAGTCAGGATGTCAGACATAAGGGGTATGACTAGAAATATCTAAGTCTCCATCCAGTGCTTGCAACCAGGTGGGATTGGTAGAGCTATCTGGACTCAGTTTTCCAAGTTCCAACACTTAGTTTTGTCATTCCCCACTTCAGGACACTCCAATTCATCCCATTCCAAACTATTCTCTTATGTGGAAAACCAGATGTTCTACAAAGCTCTGAGAATCGTGCTTATGAGTCAGTCTTGGGTCTTAGGGAAAACTCCAGTTAAAGAATGGTGACCTAGTACTGGGAAACACTGGATGGCATGTTATTTCTTTTATAAGTTTAAATGAGAATAGGTCACTAAAATAGTGCTGATATGCTGATTTTCTTGTGACTCTCATTCACCTCAGACATGTCAGATGTGGAACACATTCAGGCCTCTGGACTAACAATAGTAAATTTTTGTCCCTTGGGTCAAAGTTGTGTGGATGGACTTCTGTGTCAGCTATCTTTTTCCAAGTTCCAACTACAGGCCACCTATGTTTCATAGAATATTTTTGATATTCACTCTTTCAAACAAATCTTACCTTTCAATATTTTCGCTGAATTTCATTTAAAAAACATTTCTAACTGGAATGCTTTAATCTGTGAGACTTATTTTTACAAGAAAGTTTTTCTTCTCACAAATAGTGTGTATCTTTCCCTTTATTCAGGTCTTTTGTGTCTTCTAATAAAACTTACAAAATTATAAACTATAAAACTTTTTTTCATATTCTTAAATATTCTATACCCACTGTGAATGGGATATTTTCATTGTTATATTTTCTGGCTGATAATTCTATTAGGGGAGCTAATGATTTTTGGTGATGTCTGTATCTAATAACTTTGTAGAACTGTTTCATTAGTTTTAATATCTTATCATTTAATTAAATGGTGAATATATCATTTACAGTGAATGATAGTTTTATCCGATTTCTTCTGCTTATTTCTTTGAGATATCAAACAAAGACAATAAGATTATCTTGTTCATTTCTTTAACATCATATATGATGCTTACAATAATTTTTGTTAGTGATGCTTTATCAAACTAGGAAAGTTCTATCCAAATATTACTGTTTTGTGTTTTCCTGTTTATCTAGGAGACTTTCTTTTCAATTCTCAGTTATGACCTAGCCAACTTAGGATTCCTTCTCCAGAGTTATAGTGTCCTAATACAATGATTATAATGCATAATTTTTGTAAAAGAATTTCATTTTAGGGAAATTGAGGAAGAGCCTGAAATGAAAGGAAGCATAATGCAAATACAAATGTCATTTGACATAGTAATTCTTAATTTTGCAGTTTGTATTTAAAGGATAAAACTATAAATGTTACAATATGACATGTTTTCACGACAGGTGGTATCCTAGATATTAAATGCAAATGCCATTCTCTTTTTATCTCTAAGAAGTACCAGAAACCAGTCAAAATTTGTATAGCTATTTCAATCCATGCTTAATAATTTGATGAAAATTAATTTAAATATTTATGAAAATGGACATCATTTTGAGTATGTTATTCATGTCTCTTTTATATAATCAAAAATCAAGGAAAAATATCAGTCAAGGATCTTATTTCTCTTTGCTATTATTTATTAAAGTCTAAATAGAAGTATTTTCTATAAAAATAAACTTCATATTATGGTTGATGGTCAAGTGAGACAAATTGATAAAAATTGGCAGGCATTTCTTTTTCTGGTAGTGGGTATATTAGAATTATCTGAGATGATTCACTTCATTCAAAGCAAACCAATGTAGTGTCTGACTCTTTTCCTTCTGAAGTTTAACATTATTAAAATATCTTTGATGAATTGAAAAGGCTTGACTGAGATCAATTGGCAAATGAAGATATCAGATCCTCCTGAAAAGAAATTCTCCAAAAGGAAGGGGAAAATATGGATTGATGACCTGAGCTCAAAACCATTTCCTAGAATACCATGCAGATGAGACTTGATCCCTCTTCTGACCTAGATATGCTGGCACTGAAAATCTTACCTCCAGGAAAATAGTAAATGTAGTTTTAAACTTATAAAGCTGTGTGACATTGTTATGCTATGTTAGAAGCAGTTCTTTTTTTTTTTTTTTTTTTTTTTTTTTGTCATGGAGTAACCCCTTCTAATCACAATATGGAAAGAGAGGATTTTTCCTACCTTGCTGTGACCCACTCTGAGAAACTGCTGCAGGTCAGCCAGCAAATGGAAGAAATATCTAGGTTTCTTCAGGTTTAATGGATCTTAGTATGCCGTTCCCACTGTATATCTATAATCACAGCCACAGTGTAAAAAGGCATAATTTTCAGACACACTGAGTAAGCTTTCTATCCTTAAATAATATTAACCAATCTCAAGCAGGAACAAAAAATGCAGACAGGAAATAAAGCTATTCTCTCCAATCTGTGCATTGGAAACTGCGATAATTTAATAATTTCATATTGTGCTATTCTAAGCATAAAACATAGCATTTTGTAGAAAACCCTAAGCCAAAGTTTGGAGGATTTGAATGATATGGGTTTAATTGATAAGGAAGACTCCCAGAGGCTAAGTATTATTCCAGAGAATATTTTTTCCTAAAAGTGGATAGAATTCTTCATCTGTCTAGTATACAGGTAGATATCTAAAGGCTTGTGAATGTAACTGTAGCATTTACCTTTTTTATATAATGTTCTTGATTAAATTAATTTTACTGAAAAATAATCTTATAAGGCATTTTAAGTGACATTGAGCGTAGATGAAATTTTCTTGGGTGAGTGTGTAACACAAGGAGAGAGAGGACAAAGAGGAAGACCAAATGAGCACCGATGTTCAAGAGTTGGATAGAGTTCAAAAGTCTACTAATTAAACAGAGACAGAGTACTTAGTGAAAATAATCAAGTAATGAAAGATGTCCTGAAGATAGAGTGGTGACAGAATTTTGAGGAGAAATAAAACAGATTGCTTAGATTTGAAACCTAGAAAGTCACTGATGATTTGTGAAGAGATAAGATAATGTAATGTTAAGAATAAAAAGCCAGAATAGAGTGGGATGGAAGTTAAATGGAGACAAGTAAAATCTACAGAAATTTGGAGAATGCTAGAATTTAGATTCTGAAATGAGATATGTATGCTCATATATATAGAAAAGTGAGGTAGCAAAAAGATCTGGTTAATGAGTAAAGGTCTTTAGAGTTGAAAAGACCTTGATTTGAAACTTGAGGTCTGATATTTATTAGGTGGATGACTTAAGGTTGATGTAGTTTCACAATTCCGTAGAGACACTGATTCTTATTTCCCAAAGCGACTTTAGAAAATGAATTAGATATCGTGTGTACATTACTTTGGCAAATAGAAATACTTAATAAATAGTGTGTTTTTTCTCAAAGTGAGTTAGATTATATCATAAGAATAAATGCAACTATCACTACTAATGAACTGTCTCTACTAACCAGGTTTTCTTGACAGTTAACATGAAAATTCATTAACTTAAGTATTAAGAAATTTATTGGATGAGGGTGTCATGTTGCTCACAAAATTAGTAAAAACCTGGAGCACTGAGATCAAGCAGGAATTCCAAGAGGCAAGGCATAGCCAAGATGCCAAAGTGTTGCCACTGAAGCCATTTGCTCAGGACATTGCAGCTTGGACAGTTGACATCTGACACATAGTTGACATCTGACACATCTACACAACTGCCACCATGATACTGCAATGTCCAGGGCTATGTCAGGGCTGTTCAACTGAGGCATTATTGACATTTGCACTGGATATTGATATGTGAGGCTTTCTTATACATTGTAGAATGCTTTAGCAGCATCTCTGGCTCCTACCCATTAGATTCCAGTAGCACTCACTGAATCTCACAATCAAAAAAGTCTCCAGATATTGTAAAAGTGCTCCAGTTGAGAAACACAATGCTATGCAACTATCTCTAATGGACTTGGATCTTTTATTCATTCATTCAAAATTTAAATGTCATCCTTAGTTATACATGATCAAACTCTATCTACCAAGAGGAGTAAAAGAAAAACATTTCTTCTTTTTTTTTTTTGTTTGTTTGTTTGTTTTTTGTTTTTCCTTTTGGAGACAGTGGACTTGTATGTGCCCCAAATTCCTGGATGGATGTTAGTTGCCATCACTATATCAAAGTACCTGAGATCATCAACTCATAAAGAGAAAAGGTTTATTTTGGTTTAGTTTTGGAGGTTTTAGTCCATAATTGGTCCCACTGCTTTGAGTCTGTGGGGATGTAATATATCATGGTAGGAACTCATAGAAGAACAAAGCCCCTGTATCATGAGTCAAGAGTCAAGAAAAAGGGTTCTACCATCTGCTGTGGGGGCATTCCCTCAATGATGAAAGAAACTCCCACTATGCTCCATCTCTCAAAGGTTCCCTTACCTCCCAGTCATGCTACCTTGGGTGCCAAGACTTTAACACATAGGTCTCCAAGGAACATTCAGCAACTGAACTAGACTAGACCCAAATTCACATACTGGGTCATAAATACAAAAAAATATTTGGATTCTTGTATGTGCCAAATATTGTACTAGACCCATTACAGTCATTGACAATCTTTACAACATCTCTTTAAAGAAGAGGTCGGCACAGTTGCTTAACTGATGCACACAATCATATTTTTAGACTTTACATACCTTGCCTGATATCACACAGCTAAAAACCATGCTTGTTTATGTGGATGTTCATTTTCTTTTGTAAGATGAAATTCAACTGACATTTATAAAAATCCCAACTCACTGCTATCTTTTTTTTCTTTTTGTTTATGACTTAGAAAAAAAAAACATTTTAAAAGAAAATAGTTCTTAATTATGTTGAGTTATAATTTCCCCAATGTATGAAAGCCTCCACTCAGTGTTAATTGCAGGGTGGTTTTCAATTCATCTCTCTGTTCAATAAAGAACACTGTCCATTCTTCTTATTTCATACTCTCCTTCCACTGTCATTCGAGTTAAGGTTATTTACATGACACGAATACAAAAAAGAATTTCAGTTTTGAGAAATCCTGGAAAATACTTTTCAGATGGCAACTAGGTTAAAAAAATAAAAGTCAGTTCTAGTTTTCCTGTTTACTTCAGAGGGTTCTCTTTTCCTTACTAATTCTGTATATGCCTAGTCAACTCTGGATTTCTCCTGTGGACTAACAACCTAGCCCAGAATCAAAGGAGGAAACCTCAGTATGAAGAATATGGACTCTACTATGGGCATAGCTGGAGGAATCTGCCCAACTGCTTCATGTATTTGTGAGTATGATGACTCTTAGTCCAGCATTATTTGAATAAACAAAAAGTCAAGTACCTCCTAGTCAACCACTTATTTTTCTGCTGCTTGATTTCAGGTACTATATTTTCCTTCATATTTCATTGTCTCTACACATATTAATTCATTTTTATTTTAGTAACAAATTTATTCATTTTAATTACTTTTACTTTTGAATTAATTATTAATTCAATCTTATTTTTCAAAGTTTTTGATTCATCTGTAGTTGTGTGCTTTCATGATATTTGAAACTTCCTCACAAAAACACACACAAATTCCCAAATATTTAAAACAATTTTGTTGTCAATAAATATTTCTGGTCATGTGCCCACCTGGTTGCCAAAAATGTTACAAGAGTCATCGTAAATAATGGTGGTTGTTGAACCAAGATATCTCTTAACCTCATCATGATCCAAATCTTTTCATTCTCTGGCCAATATTATGTCTTTAAACTTTTTGTCTTTCAACATGAAATATAGATAAGATGATAAAGATAAGATGATAAGATGCATGGGAGAGGCTGGAAAAAGGTAGTTAATCTTAGTGGATTTCACTCTTTCTCATACTGTATCAAAGGCAGATGTGCTAAGAGCAGCATAAAATATTAATGCTTAGTTGTGCATATACCAGGTTACAGGTTCTAAGAAAAGTGCTTTATATGTCTTATTTCATTTATTTCTCAAACTCTCTAGGAAATAAATTATTACTTTTCTCTTCTTACAGTTGAGGAGTCTTGAGTTTTGACAAAATTGAGCTTGCAGTAGGTTAGTCCCAGGGTCATAGTTTTAATTGCTGCTGTGTAACTCAGCAGTCTAGCTTACATTCTTGTTACAGACTGTTGCTGGTATAGAAGCCAGCAAGTGGTCAGCAGTGTGATTTGAATTAAATGAACAAAAGGAGTCAAGATATGACGAAGATTACTAGGGACTTATTTGTTTTGGTTCATTGAATGTCAATCTGTACATATTTAACAAATATAATAAAGCACTTGCTTTTCTAAAACATTTGCAATTATTAGCTCATATAGTTCTCATACCAAATTTCTGAGGGATGCATGACTTTTATTATTATCATTCCAGTTATCATTTTAGAAGTGAAGAAAGTGAGACACAGAAAGATAATAGCTTGCTCAAGTCATATTACTAGTAAGTGACAGAGCTGAAGTTCCAAACCAGGTAGGTTCTCTGACCCTTAATTGGCATTCCAGGCTGGCAGGTGTAGAGGAAGTCCCTAATAGCCTCATGTCCATGTCTTCTTATAAATTCTGCAGTGAATCATTAGAACCTGTACTGTGTTTGTCAGTTTTTCCTTTCCTACTTAATCTATCACATCAACTTATAAAGCAATGCTATTATTTCCCCTTTCTTAAGTAATAAAAAAAAAACCTCTTCATGTCATTTCCTTTTGCAAATGCTGCCAACTTTTTCTACTGCAGTGCTATCAAGTGTTTTTCTATACTAATTATTTCCATTTTGTCTGCTTCTTTTCCTCTCGAGTTCATTCCAGGTCTTCACCTTCAGTATTCCATCAAAACTACAATTACTAGTGTCACCACTGACCTTTGAATTGCTCCATCCAGAGATGAATGCTACCATCATACTTCAAGACTCATCAGCAACTTTATACATTTTTTTTAGTAAAGCCTCTTTCCTTTAGGATATTATATTTGCTTGGTTTTCCACTAGCTTTCTGGCAGCACTATTTCAATTTTTTTTTATTTCTGGTCCCTCATCTTCTCAGTTAGATAGTAAAATGTTCATGAACTCAGTTCTTGGATATATCCTATTTATATTTTTTATTTATAATTACTCATTATGTGGTCTCATTTAGTCTGATTACCTATTAATATCCCAAATTTTATTTGTAAACCACACCTCTTCTCTGATCTGCAAATCTATATCCAGTTGTTTCTGCCATATCTGCAACTTGAAGGTCTAATAGACATCTCAAGCTTAACAGGTTCAAATCTAAGCTCTTCATCTATTCTCTGTACACTGGTTCCATTCTCACAATCCCACAATACTATCCCCCACCCTGTGAGACTGTTCTGCCCATCTTTGTCCCATGTGGTCCCGTTTTATTGGATGGAACTCATTAGATGATTCTCTATCATTGCTTGTCTAGTGGCTTTATCACATATCCCACAGAACACCTTATTGAAAATAGAGTCACAAATCCCCTACTCTTCATTATACTCCTATTTCCACCTGATCTACCTGGATTGTTGCAAGATTCCTAATCATATCTGTGCTTCTGTCTTTGCCAATCTAATCTGTTTTTCACACAAAAAATTGGAATTATCTGTTTAAAGCAGATACTGTGCTGAAAATCCTTCAGTTGTCATCCATACTTGCTGAGTCAAAGTATAAGTTTCTGTGGGATCTAGATTCCCTAGATGATTTCTTTGACCTTGTCCCCTGTGGCCTTTGCAACTAGTTCACTCTCTTTATGCTACACAGACTTTTTTGATGTAGTTTGCACCTATGAGGTAGGTTCCCACTGCTGAGCCTCTGTGTCTGCTGTTTCTCCTACAGGTGGACAGTTCACCCTCTCACTTTCAGGTCTTCCCTCCATTACCACCTTCTTGGTGTTACCTTCTCTAGCAACCCCGACAAGGATTCCCATCCCTCTCATCTCAAGACACATACACACTACCTATTTTCTCATTGTTTCCTCCTTAAAGACATATCTCCAGTGAATATATAGTTGACATTTTTAACTTTTAAAAATATTTTTCTCTTCATCCTAGAAAGTAAATTCCATTATAGCAGGGACTTATAAGTTTTATTCAAAGCTTTGCCTCAGTATAGAATAATTGGTGCCCCATGAAGTTTTTTTTTTGAGTGAATGAATCATAGAATAAAAGAGCAGATAAGGAAGTCATCATGGAAGTATAATTGAGTTACAGCTTAAATAGCTCGTCAACTCCTTATGCAGAGATAAGAAACATTTCAGACAAGGAGAAGTACGTGAACTGAGGCTTAGAGAATTGGCATACCAGGTCTAGCAGATAAAGATAAAATTAACTAAATAAAGGAACAGAGTATGGACTACTTGTAAGTTCCAAAATATGTAGTTATTCACAAAAATACCAATAATGAGACCATTATGTTAACATAAATAATGCATTTTATGAGGACTTACTATATTTTCCATAATAAACAAACCATATTTAATGAGAACAGGGGAACCGCTTTACAGATTTTCACATTTTTTTAGACTAACTTAATAGATGATAATTATGATTTTGCATTCAATAGATTAGAAGATACGGTTTTTATACTTGAACAAAATATGTTGTCACACAGAAATGTGCTTGGAAAACAGGATTATTTTAATAACACTTTCAGATAATTGTGGCTATTCTTTTTTATGTGGCATACCAAGATTTGATTATTGTAATTTTTTGATGGTAGTTATAGTGTCAAATCTTAAAATATCAATGAACTTTTATACTCTTTTACATTAAAAACCAATGCTGTATCTTGTTCTCTGAATGAACCTTATACCTGTGCATTGATTATTTGGAAAAGAGGAATTTTGTTGATTTCCCAAATGATAATACATAATATTAAAAATCACATTCTTTAATACCACCACTCATGTCATCACACAAGTATTCAAGTATTGGGAAGCTGCCATGCTGATTGTGAGTGTCCCAGAAGTCTCATTTTTACTGACAGCTCAGATTTTGTCATTGATAAACATTCTCAGTTGTTTGTTCCAAAGTAAAAAACTCACTTGATTCATTTATGAGAAAATATTTTTTCAAATATCTCAAGCTGAAGAGTCATACTTGATCAGTCACTTATTCTTTCAAGTAAAAATGTTATTTCTTGGGTCAGAAATACCCCTCATCCATCTCTCAACCCAAACACATGTGGGCTTTTTGTTCACACCGCCATTTTACTCAGAAGTATGCTAGTGCTTCCAGTTTTATCACAGAGAATATTGAAAAGGAATTGTTAAGGTTCAATTAAAGATATTTTTAAATGAATCTGGCTACCCTGAGTACCTGGCAGTGAGCACTAGAAGGCTACCTGTATATTTTCGTGCCACTGTCTTGACTCATGCCAAGGTCCCAGTCTACTGTTGCTTTTGTACTGTCACTGAAATTTCAATACAATGATAAAGACAGCTTACTTGTGTTAGAAAAATAGCTTTGGCCCAGTGGATCCTCTGAAAGGGTCTCTGGACCCCCATGATTCTCTGAAGTATACTTTGAGAACTGCTGTTCTATGTGATTTGAAAATTCAGAATAAATATAAGGCAATGTAAATATAAGAAGGTTGCAATTACAATAACTAAGTTGATGCAACCTCAAGCTGAAAAATAATATATTCAAAATAAAACACAATTAAATGTTAATATTTTCAGTTACAATGCCACTACCTAAACATAAAACCTTAGAGGACAGAGAGGAACAGAATATGTTGGAACTTCAAAACCAAAACAAAACTTCTCAGTTCATGGAAAATTTTACTTTAGTGGTAAAGATTTAAAAGTTTATGTGATTTATCATTTAGTTACCAATTGAGCTAAAATGAACTTCTTCCCACTATGCTATGCTATTTTGAAAATAATTCTAGCCTGATCAATTCTTGAAGTTGGTCTTAGTTTTTTTTCCACAAACTAAGAGTCATCCATCTTTCTAAATGCTTTTTGGAGATCTCTGTTAGAGAACTTACAT
This sequence comes from Sciurus carolinensis, assembly GCF_902686445.1. Taxonomy (NCBI): domain Eukaryota; kingdom Metazoa; phylum Chordata; class Mammalia; order Rodentia; family Sciuridae; genus Sciurus; species Sciurus carolinensis. Next base: position 143,164,328 of record NC_062216.1, read on the forward strand.
CACTGAACATTGTACCACAAACTCCTTGAAGGCAGACACCACATCCTTCCTCTCCATGACACATGCCTAGCATCTATAACAATGACTGGTGTATGGGAGCTAAGACTTGGGAAATATTTCTGTGTCCTTAGTTAGTAAATAAGTAGAAGTTAACATGCTAACTTTTTTCCATGTGTTATGTAATTGTCATAACAAACCTATGATATATATGTATATATCATATATATACATAAAATAAATAAATTTATAAGGTAATCCTTATTATCCAGTACTGATTCATGGTGGAGCTCAGATTTGAGTCCATCCACAGAATCATACTGAAATAGTATAGTGATGTCTCAATTGAATAAGTAAATGTTATTTTGAAAGTTCTTTAAAACTATGTATGAATAAATATCATACTGTAAATCCTTGAAGACATGTTTATTTATTTATTGAATTACATGGAAGAAAGTTTTCTTGTACATTACATCAATTTTGTTCTTAAATTTAAAATATGCCAACATTTTGCCAAGGGGGAAATCACTTCCTATGGATATTCATATTGATATAAATGCTTTGACTATATTTATATTCCAGTAATATTTATCTTCTTTAAAAACAGCAAGGAGGCTCCATCCTCTAAAATTAATACTCTATTAATAAGAGTTCATAACCAAATGCTGAGTTGCAGTAAATGGAGAGAAAATTGCTTTTGCTTTGAAATTGGTCAGATTTTTTGGGGGGAGGGTTACTGGAGATTAAACTCAGGGACACTCAATCTCTGAGCCACATCCTAGCCCTTTATATTTTTTGTATTTTATTTAGAGACAGGGTCTCCACTGAGTTGCTTAGTGTCTCGCTGTTCCTGAGGCTGGCTTTGAACACACAATCCTCCTGCCTCAGCCTCCCAAGACTCTGGGCCAGATTTTATTTTCCTGGATTAAAAATGGTTTCCTGTGGGTTCACAATAATATAAATAGAATTTAAAATTTTTATTTGACTATTTAATAATGTGGTGTTAACACAAAACTAAATTAATTGCTTATGTGATGAATAATCTCTTCGATAGCTTTTGCTTTAGAGACATTGCTTTAGAAACTGAAAGTATGTGATTATTTGACTTGCTTTCTGTCTAGTTACTAGCACTTACATTGTGCAGTCTCTGAAAAGATTTTTTGAGATGTAATATCACATACTTTTATAATTTTGCTTATAATCTGTCACTATGCACATAATTTTGCTATTTATCATCTTTTTTCTAACTACACTGTTTGGATGGAATGGGGTTTTACATAACTTCTCTGCCCTGGAGCATTTGGATCAAAGCGTCCAAACTTCTCGTTTTGCTCTAACAGTTTCTTTTCCCAAAAGTTGTACCTAATAATAAAAACTGTGTATTGGACCTTGTCATATCTGTCAGGAATAGCTTACTGATAGATGACTAGAAAGATGAATGTGTAAGGGAAGTTGACAGGGCTCAAATACAAAGGGGAAAGATCTTACATGAGAATCCTACACAATATAGGACATGAGTGTTCAAGTTGGACACACCTTGGTTCAAATTCTTGTTCGGCAGTTATAATTATGTAGACTTCTTAGCAATTTAATTCTGTGAATACTTTATTGCATTACAAAATAGGGTTAATATATATTAACATAGCTTTCTAAATATTGAATTTAATATATAAGTATATACATATTACATATAATTTTATTGATTATGATTATATTATATGTACTCAATATATAATCAGATACATACTGTCATATCATATCATAATATATTAAAAATTTCCTAGCATGATAGGCATAAAAATATGTGGATACTAAAAATTAACTACATTTGTCCCCCTTTCTAGATTGAGGTAAGCCTAAGACATGGTCTTTAGCTTGAATGTAGGCTTACTACTACAGATTAGCTGGCAGGGAAGGTAGCAGATTCAAAGTTAATGAAGACAAGCTCTGAAGCATATGTTCAATGACTGTGATGTAAACCATAAGTGAGTAATTAAAATTATCTGTCATATATAGATAACAGCATATTTTTGCTTTAAAAATTTTAGTTTACATTTTTTTGTTTTGTTTTCTTGTTGTTTGAATTTGGTTCTGATGTTGGTGGCAGAGTTAATTAGACAACAAATGTACTTCAGATGTTTCTCAATTGTTTACAAAACACAGATGCAGAAATGAAGTCACCTGAATGGGATTTTGTCAGAGGTGATCATAATCCTTTAAGTGAAAGAAGTCTGTGTTTACCATTATAGATAACTGACAAAATTTTTGCATATAAAAAATCAATAATCTAGTCCCTAGGCTGTATTATTAGTCACATACTAGAAACAGCCCATTTTGATATTGATTACAAAATACAAAAAGTAACCATTTTTCAAGCAAAAACATAAAAATTAACAAACTTGTCCCTTAACTTTAAATCTCTCTGATATTAGAAGGTTATTGTCTATTTTAAACAATGTGCTTAAATGACCACACAGCTAATTAATCCTGGACCAAGGAAGTCATTTATAGATTTGACTGGTGCCAAAGGTCATGACTTTTGTATTGTAACATTATAACATTATGCCTTTCTGAAATTCTCCCTTTTTTTAACCCATAAAATAAGAATGATTATATGTATTTCAGAAGTTTGTTTCAGAATTATTATTATAATAATAATAATAATTATTATTATTATTATTATTTTGCTACCAGGGATTGAATCCAGGAGCACTCAACTTCTGAGCCACATTCCAAGCCCTTTTTTAAATTTCTATTTTGAGACAGGGCCTTACTAAATTAGAGGCTGGCTTTGAATTTGTGATCCTCCTCCATCAACCTCTATAGCTACTGGATTATAGGCATGTGCCACCTCACCTGACTTTTCAGTATTCTTAACCTCAGAACAACTATTAATTCAGTTCTTTAGTGTGAGTGGCTGTTCTGTGTATTGTAGATGTTTGGCTTCATCTCTGGCCTCTACCCTTCAGATTTCAATAACCATCTCCCCTCTGCTACCTTAACAACTTCAAATGATGCTGGGAATGAGAGAACAAAACCTCCCCTGGTTGAGAGCCACTATTCTGGTGCAAATATTTAGCATAACACAGTACCTGAGATATCAACAGTAAGATTAGTAAATATTGTTGCATTCGTATTATGTATTTAACATTTACACAAACATTAATAAAATTTGCAACCTTTATGTTACTTAATACGAATACTTAACAACAAAGATTTTAAATAGGAAATAACTTTTCTCTTCAGAAATAATTTTAACCTTCTTCTTTTCTTTTAATAAAAAATAACTTTTCTTAATTACTGTCACTCTTGTGAAATTAATCAGTATACTAAATCTAATTCTCAAAGCAAAAACATATGTAGCATCTGGTATAGTAATTAGTAAGTAAATAGTGATTTGTCACATTTGCATCAACTATATTAAGAGAAACAGCTGCATTGCATTTCTTTGTAGACTTTAGGGATTCTGAGATAACTGCTCACATTATTTTAAATTTAAACTATATAACAGATGGATACTGTGATGAGTTGCCCACATTATCATTCAAGTCAGAATTAATGATCTCCCCATGGTCAAGACTGTTCTCTTTACATGGCCCCAAACTGAGACCTTCTTTGGGATTTACTCTCAGTTAATGCAGGTGCCTTGCCCAAGTTTATGCTCCCTCCTTGGAGATGATCTATATTCAATAACTTATTAAGGCTGGAATGCAAATGTTTGACATACTATCCTCATTTCAGGACAATTCTGAAGGGTCACCTCAGCTTCAGAATTCTTCATGAGTTCAACCAATTCCTCTAATGCAACTTCATTATGGTTCAGCTTCTTCTGCCCAATCCTGCTTCCCTCATTCTTTTATGACATGTTAATGAGAAAACTCCTCTGAAAAACAAAAACAAAACCTCCCCCATACAAGTATTCCTCTCGGAGTCTGATTCCTAGGAACCAGACCTAAAACAACTCGTACCAGGAATACTCTTAAAAAGTAGGCTGAACAATGACATTTTGGAGATATGAGATCCCCTTCGCTGATCAGAGCTGGGGTGTTGGCAGCTCCTAGACTACTTTACTGGTGAAACTGCTAAAATGTTGACTTGTAACCAACTAGGATGAGATGAAATGTGAATTGAAGATATTGGCCTTGGGAATCTCACACAATTCTAAGAAACAGTGAAGTCAATAGCCCACTTTAAATAAAGTGTACTTACCAGAACTACAAAGTCAGGTAGGGGAAGAATGAAAAAAGTTCACAGAACTGAGGATAATAGCAGGTCAGAGAATACAGGACACCTTTGTCCTGTGGAAGAACTTGGAGAAGATTCCTTCATCTCAGCATTAAGAAATGAGAAGGCAAGAGGCTGCCAATTCTGTCCTTCTGAGGCCAAGGTTGATGGTAGGACTAGGCTACCTGAGAGATGGTAGGACTAGGCTACCTGACAGATGGTAGGACTAGGCTATCTGAGAGATGGTAAGACTAGGCTACCTGACAGCAATGAAGATGTTAAGAGAGAAAAGCAATAGAAATCTCATAAATGGATGAACATTGTTAAAAGTAAAATAGAATTATAGAAATCTGGTGGGAACCTTAAGTGTGAGAAGCAAAGTGGATGCAGTTTAAGTGGTAGAATAAAGGGACCTGACACATAAAGACTCGATAGACAAGGAATACAACATGGTATCCCCAGGTGCAATAGAGTCAATAAAGAAAATCAAAATAGTTAAAGAGATATCAAGAATGGAAGATACAAGGCAAAAGTCAACCATTCCAATTAATCCCTTGCCAACTTTCTGGACTTGAGCCAGGGTTCGGATCTGAAACCCACAAATCAAAGAAAATCCACGTTGTGCCAAAACTGTTATAACTCACAATGATTATTTATCCTAAAACCAGTTTTTAGATTCTCTGAGATTTTCTATACAGGCAAACAGATTGTGAAAACAGAGATGCTTTCATTTTCTCCCACTCTCTATTTACTTTTTCCTCATTTTATTGTATCGATGGGAGCACAAGAGGCAAAATCAAACATTCTGCTCTATTCCAGCCCTCAGAAGAAGGTTTTCAGTCATCCACCTTTAGCTAAGATGTTGGCTGCAGGCACTTGTATAGATGTTATTTTTTAAGCTTAGGGAGTTTCTTTCTATTCTTAGATTTCCCAAGGGCTTCTATCATGAATAAATGTTAAGTTAGATATCCAAGTGTAAAGAAATGATCAATATCTTGCACATAAAAAGAAATACTAAATTAAAATAGATGGTACAGATGATAGACTTAAATTTAAGCCTAATATTACACTATGAAAACACTAAAAAATCTTAGTGACCTTGGGTTAGGCAAATATTTCATAGATAAAACAGTAGAAGCAGGATACGTAAAAGGAAAGATGATGAAACAGCTTCATCAAAGTTAAGAATTTCTGTTCTTTGACAGACATTGTTAACAGAAGAAAAATACAAGCCATTATCCAGAAAAATATATCAAATCACATATCCGCTAAAGTATTTATATGAAAAATATGAAGAACACTCAAAACACATTAAAACTAAAACAACTCAGTAATAAAATGGGAAAAATATTTGAATACACAATTTACTAAATAAGATATATGGAAGAGACAAAAGCATATGAGAAGATGCTTGACATTATAAGTCATTAGGTAAATATAAATTTAAACCATGAGAGGACTGGAGGTGTAGCTCAGTGGAAGAGGACTTGCCCAGTTGTATGTCCAGAGCCACAAACTAAACAAAGCAAAGAAACACAAAACATGAGATACACTGTACAATTATTAGAACAGCTAAGGTTAAAAATACTGAATGCTGAATAAAGTATAACAGTGTCATATATTGCTGGCATGAATATAAAATACCATAGTCACTTTTACAAAACAATTTGGTATTTTTTTTTAATAAAGTTACCAAGAAGTTACCATATGACTCAGTAATCTAGATCACAGGTATTTACCCAAGTGAAAAACCAATCCATATTCTCTCAAAACCCTGAAGGCAAATGTTTTGAGTCATTCTGTTTGTAATTGCCAAGATTTTGAAGCAACCCAAATACTCCCCACCAGACAAAAGACAAACTGTGACATAGTCAATGTGTAATAGTACCCAGCGATGAAAGAATATAGAATATTCTCAACAATCTGGGAAAGTCCCAAGTACATTAAGCTAAGTGAAATAAACCAGTCACCTACAGCAATGTGCTGCATGATTATGTTTGTAAGACATTCTGCAAACAGCAAAACTGTATGGAGAAAACAGTATATTCAGAAATAGATAAGGAGAGGGTTGGGACTGACTGTCAAGGCTTGGGAGAATTTTGGGACGCAATGGAACTGTTCCTGAATATGGGAGGAATCATGACTATATATATCTGCTACAATAGGACAGATAAAATAAAATGTTTGCCTTTAAATTATAACTTAATTGAAAAATCTAAACTGCATCTCTGAAACCAGAAGTAAGAATTAATTGAAAGGTTCTTAAATTATTGGGAGTAAAGGATTTATATAGATTAAACTATTAGGACAGTCAAGAATATGCTATTTGAAAGAAAAATATTTTTGGAAGACTATTTGTTTAGTAGGACTACAGTAATGAAACAGACTGAGTGGCTTGAATAACAGGAATTATATTTTCTCAGTCTGGAGTCGAGAGATCTGAGGTCCAGGTATCAGCAGGGTGGCTTTTCTGAGGCAGGATTCCCTGGCTTAAATATAACTACCCTTCTCTGTGTTTGCACACATTGTCTTCCTTCTGCCCATTCTGCGTCCAGGTTTCCTTTTTTTTTTTTTTTTTTCATCTTTTAAAAAATTATTATTTTAAAAAATTTTTTACAGACTTTATTTTGATTCTTTTTATAAGGACTTTGGTCTTGTTGGTTTAGGCTCTCCTAATGATTTTTCTTTAACTCAGTTATATTTTAAAGATCCTTTTTCCAAATGTAGTCAAATTCTAAGGTACTGGAGGTTAGGATTTCATCATATGAGTTGGGGAGGAAAATAGTTCAGCCTAAAACAAAAATGAAGTTTCCAGTTATCTGAATTATGAAAATTGTGCAAAACAATATTGAATGATGATTAAAACTTATGTGGATTCAATTTTACTTTATTAATTCCTGATACCAAAATATCTCAATTTAAGTACTAATTCAAGCGACTACTATTCTTCACATAATGACAGTTTCATATTCAAGTATCTTCCAATTCACTTTTTTTTTCCCCCATGGATGAAGTGTTATTATTGGGATTCCAATCTATCCCATCATCAAGACTTCCCTTGGAGCTTGGGAGTCTGAGGCAGGAGGATCATGATTCAAAGCCAGGCTCAGCAACTTAGTAAGACCCAGAGCAATTTAGCAAAAATACAAAAAAGGGCTGGGGATGTGGCTTAGTGGTTAAGCATCCCTGGGTTCAATCTCTGGTACCAAAAAAACAAATACAAAAAAAACAAAATGAAAAGCAACTTCCATCTTCCTGCGAGAATCTAAGTGGCTCATATTTTATCATAAGTCCCTTGGAACTTTTTGTTTTGGTATCTGTTTGATTGTCAGTTTGCCATATGGTGAGCCAGTACTATTAAAGAAGGGAGAACATTACTGATCACATTGACCACTATCATGAAAAAAGAAACAAGGACATTGCTACTTCACTCAGAATTTAACCTCTCTTACTGTAGTTTTCATGATGTACACAGGGCTAGTTCCTGTTACCTGTGATTATGCATATTGATGCTTGGCCTGTTCCTTAGAAATAAGAAAACAGGAAATTTTGTACATTTAAAGTTTAACAAGAAGATGATTATATTACTTGAAAGTTTATGTGTTCAAGGGAAAATTTTGTTTTGGTGTCAGAATTTTTTAAACATTAGGTACATGTACTTCTGGGTATTATTACTTGTTCTTGTTCACATGAGGGAAATAGAATTCAGGACATGTTAGGTTAATGCTGTGACGGACACTGTGCAAATTGCACACAAAGATACGTCTGCCCTTGTATTCACCTCACTATATTCTTTTCTTGTAATCAAATAATTGAAGCAACTTTCAGGTAGAATAAGTTTTTCTACTAATATTTGGTAAGAATTCCTTTATTCAAGTCTATTTAACTACAAATTGTTACTTCACTCATCTCTTAGATATGAAATCAATTTCCCTTTATAGCCTCCATATCAGTCTGGAAATAAAAGTGTAGACTAGTGACATAGGCAATTTGATCAGCCAAATAAATTATTTTTCAAGCTGAATGCAAACATTTTCATAAAGAGTACAACATTTACAAAAGAAATTGTAAATGAGGGAAACCAGAGAGAAATTCTAATTTATCATTCAGCTATTCAGTGAATAATCTTTTTCAAAGTCTGACAACATCCAGGGGTATACAGGCCCTTTCCCTAAGGAAAAAACACAAAGGAATTTAAAAATAAAAAAAAGTTTTCTTTCTTTTCTTTGTGTATGATATTACTTAAAACATCATTTAAGTCAGCATTACTGTACTGTGGTGCTCTTGCTATTTGGGGCAGGATAGATCTTTGTCAGTGGACATGGTGATTTCCTATGCATTGCAAGGTGTTTACTAGCATGCTTAGACTCTAGTTTTCATAAGGAAACATTCTTCCACAAGGTACAACAAACTATGATATCTCCTGACATTGCCAAATGTACTCTTGGGGACAAAATTGCCCCTAACTGAAAATCATTGATCTAAATATATTTTGACCCAGTTCTGCTCCTGTGATATTAAGAGTGTTTATTTTCAACCCTGGGCACCACAATAAAACATTTTCTAGAAGTCTAGCATTTTTGAATGCTAAAATTGGGATGGACTTCATGTGAAGTAATGCAAGTGGTCATTGAAGTAAATAGCCATGTTAGGGAGAGAATCTATGAGAAAATAATAAATTTCTTCAATTAGTAGAAAGTAGTCACTTGAGCTAAGAATTTTTTTCTTCCATGTAGATTCAGGAGCTGAGTTAAGACCAATGAGTGGAGATTATAGTGAGAAAAACTGAAGCTGAATACAAGAGGAAATTAAATAATTAATAACTTACTGACATGGTATTTTAATTTTTATCATTTCAGTCAGTACTGAATCTGAGCTTTTTATTTCTATTCATCATATCTTATGTTAGGAAGTGTCATTTCAGGTTACTTATACAATTTACTATTATTTTTATATTTTCTTTTCTTTGGCACTAGGAATTTATCCAGGGATCCTTTACCACTGAGCTATAACCCTAGCTCTTTTTATTTATTTATTTTTTTATTTTTAGACAGGTTCTCACTAAGTTGCTCAAGCTGGCCTCAAACTTTTAATCCTTCTACCTCAGTATCACCGGTCACTGGAAAAACAGATGTTGCCACCATGCCAGGCTATATTTTCTTAATTAGTAGAGGCCTTTTGTAAAGAGACTTGCCTGCTATATGTAATACATGTATTTTATATACATCCCCACATGCATCAATTTATTTTGGCTATTTTTGATATAAAGTTCTTTAAAAAAAAAAAAGAAAAAAAAAAAAAAAAAAGAAATCATGTCCTCTAAACCATCAATTTGTTGCTGTTGCTTCACTGCTATTTTTTTGTCTAGAAGTTCTTTCCCATAATTAAAAAAAAATCACCTGCATAATTCCTGAATCTGTTTGGTTTTAATTTGTGCAGTAAATTTTATATTATATCCATAAGTTCCAAAGAATTCTTAATGTCATGCAAATGAATCTTGAAAAAAAAAAGGGGGGGGGGGATAATCTGTTTACTCAGTGCCTACCACATGGCTGATAGAGAACTCTTATGGTTTGCAGGTTATACCACGTATAACCTTATTTATTGTGATATCATATCAACAAGGTATGATTATTCTTGGTTTATAGATGGGTATATTGAAACCTACAAAAGTATAATGGCTTTTATCAATGACATATAGTTGTTAAGTGGTGGAATAGAAACTTAGACCAGTTCTCTTTGACCTAAGGTTCATGTTGTTTCAATTACAGCAATACTCTATAAATAATAAGGAATCTCTTTTTTAGTTTAAAAAAATGATGTGTTCAAAATCGCACTTTAAGAAACTAAATTTGCTAGCCACTGACATGGACCAAAGTTATCACAAAGGAGAGTCTAAAGGCTATTCAAACAGCCCAGGTAAAGGATAATGAAATCCTTGGATCTGAATGAAAGTGATAACTGGAAATTGAAGGAAGAAATAGAAGAGATATTTTGGAGGAAGAATTGACAGGACAGGATAATGATCTCAATTTTGGGACAAGTAAGTACAAGTAAGTACAAGTGTCAAAGATGATTAGGAATTTTCTGACAATTCATCTTTGATAAATGTGTAAGAAGTTTTTCAAATATGAAGGTTTTTCTAAGGAAGATTGTTAGCTCAATTTTGAACATTCTCAAGTGTCAAATGTAGGGGAAGGGCCTCCTGGTAGCAATTTTGAGTGCAAGATAATACTTTCAGAGAGTACAAAAAAAGAAAAAAGAGTAGAATTGAATGTAGACATAGGGTCATCTATTACTGATTTATAGAAATAAGCATTAGAGTTGAAATAAGGATTATCATGGACAGATTCTTGAGAAATCACTAAAAAGTAATGAGAAAAGAAAACAAATCTAGTTACAAAAAATAAAGGAGTAAGAACTAGAAAGGAATACAAAGAATTTTTATAAAAAGAAAAGAATCAGTTGCAAACACTGTAAACATTTGTATGCAACAAATGATACATATTGTCAGTGTTGTACCCATGTGCCCTCACTCTTACCAAGTTTGTTCAAAGCAGCCCAAATTCCTTCTCCAGCACCTGCACTACTTGAAAACTTTCTCTGGTCCCAGGAACCTGCTGTACTTGCTCACACCCAGGCTAGTGTCAGAGAATTTCTCTGTAATCCCAGCGGTCCTCAACCAGTAGTTGACATGACTTGGCATTTTAATTGCCCAGCTCCCCTGCAGTTCCCCTGCTTGCTTGACCTTTATGTTACTCTCAGGGGCAACATAGTTAATAACTATGAAGGCTTTATTGACTAGTCTTCTCTTTTATTATTGCTCTATTAGCGTTTCCTTGAATCACTAAATACATTTCTGGTGCTCTTAAACTCAAATCTGCCTCCAGGTCAGCTTCATGGAGAAAACCAAATGAAAAAAGAACCTGAAGAAAGATAGCAGTTATTAGGGACAGAGATGTCATTGTTGACTTTAAGAACAGCCCTCACAAGTAAGGCACAGGTAAAATGGATAATGAAAACCTAAAATGAGAGTTGGAAGTGCCAGGTAATTTGAGAAAAGGACTTAATCTTGGTCTAAGTTAAAAAAAAAAAATACTCTGTCTACAGCAAAGTGAAGAGGACAATGAGGATCTGGAGAATAGTGCATGAAATTTGGAAAAGTTGTTGTGAATAACTGGATAGTTCACCAATTAGCATTAAAATATTTTAAGACAGTGTCAAGTAATAAAAAGTGCCCTCTCCACCCCAGTAAGACAGACCTGCATAGGAATTCTGGCCTCCTCTCCACCCCAATAAGACAGACCTGCATAGGAATTCTGGCCTCGTCTTGCTAAATGTGTAATTATGCATAAGATACTTAATATATATCTCTGGACTAATTTTCTACCTCTGTGAAATGGAATGATTAGATTCCTCAATTGAAGATTCCTGGATTAAATGCAGCAACATACAGTACTGACTAACACAGCAAATAATTAATAAAAGTGAGCTCTTAATCTGAGACAATCCACTTGACATTTTATGGCATGAGTTCAGAATGGCAATTTTCAGTTTGGTGTTATAGAACTTAAAAAAAAAAAATCGGAATTCTCGTCTCTATTACAGAAATCTTGGGACAAGAAACAAATAATTGTTCCAAGTTCTTCCTTTCCCAGGGGTTCTAACACACATATGAGTCCTCTTTTTGATAACCTACTGTATTTGTTTCAACATGCACTTAAAAGGGTAATAAAAATAAAAGTTACTTCAGCTTCAATTTTGTGGATGTTTTATGTGGGTATTATTTTTCAGACCATGAATGATATCTGATTATTCTGGGAAAAATCAGACTTGACTTGAATTTTCCTTTGCAACTATTATTTATACATCAAAACAGTGTACTAAATAGCAAGTTGAAAAGAATTTTTCAAGCACACAACATTGTTGTGTTTCCAAAGCAAGTAAAAACCTCACATGAACCTTCTTGTTCTTTTTTTTTTGGGTGCTGGGGATTGAACCCAGGGCTTTGTGCTTACAAGGCAAGCACTCTACCGACTGAGCTATCTCCCCAGCCCCTCTTCCTGTTCTTAATAGCTATTCCAGTTTATTTAATTTTTTCTTTCTTAAAGATAGATTTGTTTTTATATATTATAGCATTGTTTTTATTAATATTTATTAAACATGACACTATAGCAGAAAATCTTACTCTATTATTATTTCTAGAGCTTCCCCCCCAAAAAAAATCAGTGAATTTTCCATGCACCATATATTTTAAACAGTACAGAGCTAAAATACTGACATTATCATTACATTCAAAGTTCTGGGGAGGAGGTTCAATTACTCATAGTAGATACTAGCAAAGGGGAAACAAAAAGTTTGAGTGTTAGTTTTAAATATTTCAGCTCTTGAATAGGATTATTGTAGTTTTCTATTTGTAGAATGGAAGCTTCCTATCTTTACAAATCCAGATTAAATTTCTTTTTAAAATACACTTTTAATTTTTTTTAAGATGGACACAGTACCTTTATTTTACTTCTTTATTTTTATGTGGTGCTGAGGATTGAACCCAGTGCCTTACACATGCTAGGGCAAGTGTTTTAACCACTGAGCTACAACCGCAGTCCCCCAGATTAAATTTCAGTGTCGAACAAAACTCAAAAAGCATTTCATTTGCACTGAATTGCACATAAAATTATTTTTAAAATATGCAAAGAAGGCTCCTGTATTGGCAATCATAATAGAATCTGTGCTTTCATACACTTGTGTTCTTTTATAATTATTCAACATTGACTTTTGAAACTTACTATTTCATATGTTCTGTGTTGGACACAAAGGACATAGAAATGAATAACTCACAATGCCTTCCCTCAAGGATTTCACCATCCTCAAGTTACTGTTAATCAGTACATTTCTCTTTTGTTTATATAAATTATAAATGTGTGTGTGTGTGTGTGTGTGTGTGTGTGTATGTGTGCGTGTGTGTGTTAATCAGGAATTCATCAGTTTTCGTTAAAAATTTTTTTTCTTTCCCTGATTCTATGACTTTGACAAGTTTTGTACCAATCTACTAAATCTTGGATCTAGTCTTCATCTTGGGTAGCCCAGATTACTAAAATATACTCCTAATTGATATCTCCATTGAAATATTTCTAGACATTTGAAACTTAACATTCTTTCTAAAATGTTCTCCTACCCAAGATTTTCCTACTAATTTAACCATGTGCTTAGGACCCAAAAGTAGGAATGGTCCTTTAGCCTTTTGATTCATAACACCTCTCATCCAGTACATTCGTAAGCATTTCAATTCTGACTACTTCTCACCACCTCTGCCTTTTGCCTGGTATGGACACTTCCATGTTCATTCTCAGCACTACCTTAACTTCAATCCCTGAAGTACCTTTTAAACCATGTAAATAGGTCATATTCCACAAAATGTGGTCATAGAGTATTTGCCATGCCCTCTGATCCTCCACCCTGCTGAAACCCTTCCAGAGTCTCCCCTTACACACAGAACAACATTTTTAGAAAATCCTTGCATCTTACAACCTATGAATTTGCCCATTTCTTAGTCTCATCTTCTTTCACTCCTCCATGTGTTTACTCTATCTCCCTGGTTTTTCTTGTTCTTAAAATTGTCCAATTTTTAAAAATGTATTGACTTTTTCTCCATTATTTTATTATTTATCATTTATTTTCATTCTAATCTCTACTACTTCCTTTGTTCTGCTTGCTTTGAGATTTGTTTGCTTTTTATTTTCTAGTTTCTTAAGATAGAAATTTCTGTTACTATGATATTTTTTCTTTTTAAATCTAAATTTTAATGTTCGTAATTTTTCATCCAAACACTGCTTTAGGTGCACCCCATAACTTTTTGATACATTTTATTTTTATTTCCTATTATCTAAAAATATTTTCCATTACTTATGATTGCTTCTTAGATTCATTGGTTATTTAAATGTATATTGCCCAATTTCCACATATTGTTACTTTCTCAAATATCTTTCTGTTATTGATCCTTAACAGCATTCCATCATTTTAAGAAAAAAATGCTTCATGGAATTTCAACTCTTTTAAATGTATTGAGTCTTGCTTTATGGTGAGACATACTCTCTATGCTGGAGAGTATTTCACATGTGCTTTTGACAAATATTTCTGCAGTTTTGCTGTCTGCAGTTCCAGTTAAAAATGGTCAACCTGGTCCAAAAGTATTAAATGAAAAATTCTAGAAATAAGCAATTCATAGGTTTTAAGTTATGCACTGTTCTGAGCGCACAATAAAAACTTGTATTATTCTGCTTTGAAATCATCTAGCATGTGAATCATTCCTCTGAATTGCAGGTACGCACAGTTCACACTAAATGCTCCTTAGTCCTTTCAGACATCAGATTGACAGTATCTCAGAGTTTGTATGCAAGTAACCTCTATTTTATACTTAATGAGGGCTCCAAGGTAGATTATTGGTACTGGCAAATTGGACAGACCAAAGAGAAGGCATATTATGCTTCGGGTGCAGAGGTGAAAGGAAAGAAAAGGAATCGTAGTTACCTCAATCAAAGCAGATGGACTCTTCTGACACATAAAGAGAAGGTCAATAGTACTCTAATACTGTGTCATGATGCTATTGTTTACCTCACTGCATCGCAGCATGTAAGCTCTCTATCATCTCACCTAATCAAAAAAAGAGTGGGCACAGAACAAGAAGGTATTTTTACTCGTGAGAGTGATCATACTCATGTAACTTTTCATAATTATTCTATTTTATTATTAGTTGTTGTTCTCTTACTGTGCCTAACCTATACATCAAATTTTAGCACTGGTATATATATATATATATATATACACACACACACATATACATACACACACGTATATATATATATATATGTGTGTGTGTATATATATATATATACATGTGCGTATATATACACACGTATATATATGTCTGTGCTAAAATATATATACATACACATACATACATATGTATACATACATATATAACCAAATCCTATATGAAAAAATACATTCTACCTAGGATTTGGTTACTACCTGCAGTTTCAGGCATCTACTGGAGGTCTTGGAAGATATACCCTGCAGATAAGTGGAAATTACTATAATCTATTATTGTTGAATGAATGTTCTAAAAATGTCTATTAGGTCTAGTAGTTTGTAGAGTTGTCGAGTTTTCCATTTCCATGTGAATCTTCTTTCTAGTTGTTCTATTCACTATTGAAAATAAGGTAAAGTAAGCTAATATTTTTTAAATTTTTTAAATTTTCTATTTTCCTCATAATTCTGTCAATTTTATATTACATTTTTGGGTTCTTACATTAATGATTGCTGGTAACATTTGTGTCATAAAGTCCACATTGTCTGATATCAGCAGCCACCCCAGCTCTCTTTTGATTACGACTTGGAATGTCTTTTTTGCATCCTTTTACTTCCAACAAGCACTTGTCCCTCTTAACTGTCAGTTTTCCATTCCTATATTCATTCAACATCAACAGATAAAAACTGTTTGGGAAAAAATGTCATCTGTACCAAGTATGTACAAGCATTTATTTTCTTGCCATTATTCTCTAAATAACACAAGATAACCGTTTTCATGCATTTACATTGTATTAGCATTGGAAGTAACCTCTGAATGATTTAAAGTATATGGGAGGATTATGCAGGTTATTTGCAAATGCTATACATAAGATTTTGAGCATCCATAGATCTTGATATCCACGGGTGTTCCTGGAACCAAAAACCTATGGATACCATAGGAAAATTGTATATACGTTTGAAGTGGAATCATGTTGTTGTTGTTATTTAATCCATTCTACTAGTCTGCTTTTTGACTGGATTGTTCAATCCATTTTCATATAATGTTGTTACTGATAAGACAATTGCTATTTTGCTGTTTGTTTTATATATGTCTTCCATCTTTTTGATGCTCAAGGCACTAATCACATTTACCATGGCCCCACCCATCCCATTCAAAAGCCACTTTCTAAAATCATCACATTAATGATTAGGCTTCAATACATGAATTTTCTAAGAACACAAACATTTATACCATAGTGCAATAATTACATTATGTAGATTTTTAAAGTACAGGTTAAAAAAAAAAACAAAGAAAGATTACATGTACCCCATCTTTTATGTTTTCCTGTGTGAAGCTCAGTACGGCACTTTTGATTAATTTCATTTTGAGGTGCTGCGTTTTTTCTCTTCATTTCAGTTTAAAGGACACCCTTTAGAAGTTGCTATAGTGTAGGACCACTAGTGAAGAATGAGCTGTTTTGTTGATCTGGGAATGTCTTAATTTCTCCTTTATATTTGAAAGGTAATTTGACTAATATAGAATTCTTGATTACTAGTCCTCTGCTTTAAGCCCTGAGAATCTGTCCTCTTGTTGCCTTTATATTTCAGTTTCTGGTGAGGAAACATCTCTAATGTGAAGAATCATCACTTCTCCCTTGCTGCTTCAAGACCATCTCTGCTTTGACTTTCAAAATTTGGATTTTTATATGTGCATGTGTTGTTCTTTGAGTTTATCCTACCTGGTAATTATTGAGCTTCATGGATGTGTAGATTAATATTTTTCATGAGACTTGGGAAGTTTGGGGCTATTAATTTTTACTTTTTCTGTTCTTCCTTCTCCCTTCTCCTTCTGGGACTATCATTATGCATATTTAGTAGCCACAGATCTTTGATCTTCTGTTTATTTACCTTTATTTTTTCTGTGCTATTTCTCAGGTTGGATAATTTTGGTTGATCTATTTTCCGGTTTATGGACATTTTTTTCTGCCAGATCAAATCTGATTTTGAGTTCCTCTAGCACATTTTTCATTTAGGTATTATACTTCTCAACTTCTGGATATTAATTTTTCATTATTTATATCTCCTTATTGACATTCTCACTTGGTGAGATTTTCACCAAGTCTAAAGAACTAAAGAAAAATTCTCTATGTTTAGAATAGTCGATTTAAATCTTAGCCTAGTAAGTCCAACAAATGTGACTTCTCAGGTACAGTTTCTGTTTACTTCTTTTTTGTTCTTGACTTTAAGGTTTCCTTCCATGTCATAAAATTTGTTGAAAAATGGACATTTAAAAAGTATGACATGACAACTATGGAAATTAGATTCTCTTTCCCAGATTTATTTTCTATAACTGATTTTTGTTGCTTTTGTTGTTATTGTTTATTTGCCTAGTGAATTTTCTAAAATTAATTTTATAATGCCAGTATTTATTGTCATATATCTTGTTTTTGCATAGCTGTGAACTAAAGACCTGACAAGAACAATTAGAGGAGGAAAATTTTGTTTTTAGCTCATGGTTTCAGAGGTCTCCAGTTCACAGAGAGTAAGAAAGAGGTAAGACAGATCATCATGGTGGGAGGGTATGGAGGTGGAAAACATTTTAGGACATGGCAAACAGAAACCAGAGAAAGAGAGCTCCACTCACCAGGGACAAAATACAAACCCCAAAGCACACCCCCAGTGACCTACCACATCTGGCCACACTTTACCTCCTATAGTCACCGCTGAGTTAATTCTTATCAGTTGATTAACCCATGGATTAGATCATAACTCTCATAATCTAACCATTTCACCTCTAAAAATTCTTGCACTGTTTTACAAAGGAGTTTTTTGGGGGACACCACATATCCAAACTCTATCATCATGTATAAACACTGAAGTCTCTGCTTGGTTAGTTTAGTGATCAGTTAGTGACTGAACAGATATTTCCTTAAATATCGTGAACTATTATGTCCCTATGGCTTTGCCAAAGAACTGAGTGTGTGTTATAGAGCATGTGTTAAAAGTTCAGGCAGCCAATTTACAACTCTATCATAACCTCTACTTCTTGTTTTCCCAGTGCCTCATGGTCAGCTATAGGTAAGAGGTTAAGGACTTCACAGATTTTTCTTGTGCTTGTAAATGCATTTGCCTTATAAGATCCCAAAGTATATGTTTACCCTTTTGAAACCCCATGTGGATTTCTCATTCTTCAGCTTTTTCTTTTAACTTTGCAGGTCGATTTGTTTGTACCATTTGCTTTGCTGCCTCAGGCAGCTTCAATGTTAAATAATTGCTCATAATTGTTTTCCACAAATGCCCATGTGAAAAATGACTATTTGTACTCAGCAGTGTGTAAATCACAACAAACGAACACACACCCTGTAAGGCTATATAACAAATTATCATAGCCTGGAGGTTGTAAACAATAACAAATTACTCTCCACAATTCTGGAGGCCGGAAGTCTGAGATGTGGGTGCCAGCACGGTGGAGTTCTGCTAAGTTCTTTCTTTAGATTATGAGGTAAGAGTCCTCTTCTAAGTTGTAGATGGCCAAATTTGGTCATTTCCTCACATGCAGTGAAAAGAAGAAAGAGCTCTCTGGGGTCACTTCTATAAAGATACTACCTATCATGAGAGCTCCACATTCACAATCTAATAATTTCCCAAAGACCCCACCTCCTAGTTCCATCATATTGGGAGTAAAGATTTCTATTTTGGCAGGGGCTGTGCTGGTGGAATGAAGCCAGAGCTTTGTGCATGGTGCTCTACCACAGAGCTACTGGCCTACATGCTTAGCCGTGGGGGGTTAAAATTTCAACATGTGAATAAGGAGGCATCATCCAGTGTTCTTGGCAAATGACAATTCTCTGAAAATGGGACCTTGAAAGAGCTTCTAGTTGATGCCAGGCTACTTGTTTTCACCACGATGTTGGAGGTGTGGTTTACAAGATTACTTAAAGGCACAAAAAGAAAAATTATCAGATGTATTAACTGGTCCCAAAGCAAGGAATTTATCTCTGTAATCAGAGTAATCCGGCCCCAGTGAAAGGAAGTATATTAATTAAAAGAACCTTTTTTAAGTGTTATAATAAAAGGTCAAATTGTTCCAGCAAAAAAGCAGGTGATGAGTTGCATCAGAATATTAAGTAATTTGCCCAGGGACACATGCTGATACATGAGCTCCTCTATCCAACTTTCTGTGGACATACATGAATTATCCTTATTTATAACTTTTAAAGTGCTTTTTTTTTTTTAATACATAACTAAATCCACCTATAGTGGCACAAGGATAAAGAGTGAAGTAAGTATTGTTTATGTTCTGATCTCTTGTGTAAGATAGGCAAATGCTGGTACTTAAGGAACAGGCTTTGAAGGAAAACAAATCCGGATTCAAAACCTTTCTCCTCTATTTAATAGTTCTGTGACCTTAAACAAGTTACCTGTTCTTTGGAAACTTCAGTTTTTCCATCTGTAAAATGGAGACTTGGAAAGAATAGACTAATTAATGTATGTAAAGCTCTTAGCTCACCATCTAGCATATAATGAATGTTAATTATAGTATGAGCTTCAGTGTTGCCTCTACTAAATGTTTGTGCTTATAAGTTAGGAGATTTTCCAACTCATGTTTTTTAAAACAATGTAATTCTAGATAAGGTCTAATCCAAATATGAATGTAAACTTATATAGCTTGAACCAAAATGTATATAATATTTAATGCATATATTTATAATACAAGTAACCAGTAAGCATTACCAAAGTATAATTCTGTCATTCCCACTTCCCTGTGATATTGAGGAACACAACCCTAAGTTGTTTAAGATGAGAGGCCAAATAATTCTTTTCATTATCTTATCATTTTATTGTTCTTATTTTATTTCTCCATGTTAACTCTGAATTGTTTTCTAAGATAACATAAAATTTCCTTCTAGAATGTGATGTGTTTTTGTCTGGTATTAGATCAAGTATACTGCTATAGAAAAGTCTCACTATTATTCAATATGACTTCTGAATCATTCATCATTCAAGTTAAAATATACAATCTATATCAGAAGCATTGATATTGTCATAATTGTTTCTTTCCTAATTTTTATTGCATAATTTTATAAAAACTAAATTTTGTATTGCACAACAGTGACAATCATCATCATCATTTCTTGGGAATCTACTATCATCTAGAAACCGAGCCAGTCCCAGGAATAATAAAAGCAATGACTCCTGTTTATTGAACAGCATAACTTAGTATTCATTTCAAAAGCCACATTAACAAAATTACCATTTTTATTTTATAGATGATACTGAAATTTAGAATGCTACATTAGTATAAAATTGAATGCTTCAATTGGAATTTTCTGTTTAGTTCCACTTACATGTTCTTTTCATTTTACCATAGAGTGACTTCATACAAATGAACAAATATTTCTCATTTAGTTATAACTTTATGAAGGTCTTCACCAGTGATGTTGGAGTGATGTTATAGGTTTCTCAGAAGTGTAACAATAGTTTGTAAATTAAGCATTCTTTCAAAGACTGTTCTGCATTATTCATTGGCTAATTCTTCCTCCTTTCAAGCATGTGTGGCCATTTCTACCAAATTTCCTACCCACAGTATGTGGGATTAAACATATTAATTCATTTTATGGCCATTGGTTATATTTCAGTCCATGTTCATTGTTCCATATGTTCCCAAATCAGTTTCAGCTAGTGCACACATGCATGCGCATGCACAAAACTCACAAGCACACTCACAATGTCACTGAACAGACCACCATAAAACCCAATGGGCTGAAACCATACAAGTTTTTTTCAATTTAGAGGTCAACTGAAGGTATGAAGATTTGACTCACTTCCTGGGAGGCCATACTGATTACGAATGATCACATTCATGCTTATCTGGGAAAAGACTGTTATTGGTTAGACTGTGTCCTACTTGTTTTCTTTTTTTGTACTAGTTGGCTTATGTCCTCATTGTGTGCACATACACACAAGAAAGGAACACCAATGACAGACGTACTCTTCAAATCTCTGCTTCTAACACTTGCTAAAATTTTATTGGAAGAAGTCACAAAGCTAAGTCTGTGTTTCAGGATAGAAGACGAAGAATAACTTTGGAGAAGACTTAATCTATCACAAGTCACAAATGTGATAAATATCTCAAAATGAACCCTAAATAGTTCAGGTCCTGGATAAAAACATGTTTTGCTGTAGTTGGCATTACTTGTCTCATATCTGGAAGGCCATTAACATACAAATTTGCTCTGGGACCAGCTCAGTTGTCATAGTTCCAAAAGAACCATTATCCCTAAATGTATCAATCTCACCCATCAAGAGAGAAATAATGTGCACATAATTCAGTCTTCTTCCTTACAATTACTAAAGAAAAAAGATATAGGTAGTTCATTAGCCCACCCTAGTTATTGTTTTTCCATACAAATAGTGGACTATTCCTCTTTATTCACACCTTTTAAGTGAGTCTGATGCAAAGGGTACTCGACTAATTGAAAACCATTGATGTGTTAAAGATAATTGAAATTTTCTTTATTCATTCATCTGTTGAAGGACACCTAGGTTGGTTCCATAACAAATTAAAACATTTACAAAAAAAGATAATTGAAATTGTCAGTCTGCAAATTATTCAGGTGAGTGCAGAAACATCAACAGTGTGTAATGTTTTTCTCCTAATTATATTATGCCATCGACACATAATCCTTTTATGTTCTGTCTCTAAGGAAATATAAAGAAAGTCATAAAGTAATAGAAGATGGGAAATTATATAGCAAATTAGTGGTGAAATTTTTAGTTTTGACTTAAGATACAATTTAAATAATTGTTTTACAAAAACAAATGATAGAAACTGTTTCTTTTGAGATAGCTGTGTAAGTCTAATTTTCTAAATTAATTGATATAAAATTAGAGACAATGTTTTCACTAAGTTGAAAATTATTGATATTATAATCTTCATTGTATGACACTAAAACTATTTAATTATCTATTTATTTCTAGGTATATGTGCATCTTCAAAGCATGCAGATATAGATTTTATGAATCGATCTTACATTTCTTTTCATATGTTAAAGTGTTAATAATATATATCAAAAGCCGATCTATTAATAACCTTATAAATGCATAATTTAAATAACTTTAAATAATTATAGGCACCTTCCATTTGCCAATATCTCTTGAAAATATGTAATTATCAGGTTGATGTTCTGGTACCTGTCATTGTTTCTAGTAGCAACCAAGACAAAAGCAGTTTCAAGTTTCAGTGTTTAAAAAAGTTCTCACCAGAAAAAAATTTGAAAAAAATGTCGAATTACTTTTCACAATAAAATGACAAACAGCAAAGAGAACATTTTGGAAATGTGTAAATCTTGTGTTGATTCATTAACATAATTCTAAGACTACTTTTAATTTTCCCAAAGAATATTACTTGATCCAGAAGCATCACTTTAATATATTTTTATGTCAATGTGGTATTGATTCACTATTTACAGTATTTTACCCAAGACTGCATCATTTTTGATGGTCTATAGTATTTTCTAAATGATATGTGCTTCTCTTACAGTAAAAATACTTGTTATTTTGGAGTAAAACTGCATGTCATACAATAATAATGCTGAACACATCTTTTATTCAAACCATGAGGTTGAGTTTGAAGATTATGTAATTAATCATTTTGAGTAACAAAAATTTTGCTTTTAAAATGATTTTAACTGCATTAAAAGATAAGGAAGCTTAGTGTTCAATTCCAAGAGCCATAGTTTTAAAACACTTTTCTTTTAAAAATTTGGAATCAGAGTTAAATCACACCAGTCTGTGATTTGGATAAGAAATCACTGTTGACTCTGGTTATTGCCATTGTCACCGTGTGTGCCTATGTGTCCAAAGAATTAGAAGAGAAGAACTCGGAAAATACACCTTTGTCTAATTGTCCTTACCTGAATTATTTACAGAGGTAGCAAAATTTAATTCAAATCAATTTAAAAATATAATTATATTTATATGTATAAATATATGCAATTTAATTTAAATAATATATTCCCCTCTATACTTGAGATTGAAACCAGGCTCTCATGAATGCTACACAAGTGCTCTACTACTGAAATTATCTTTCATAAGGCTAGAAATCCAGTTTAGGAAATAGAAATAGCCACATAGCTTCAGGCCATCAGAGAAAGTATAAAGCTTTGGAAGAGTCCTGTTTCATTGACGTGTCCCAAAAATTATCACTCAGACATTGAGGTGATGTCTGTCAAAATTTCTAGATGACATTCAAGAGAAATTGTTTAACTTCCAGCACTGAAAAGAAAAATAATTTTAGGTTTTTACTAAATAGGAAATACACATAAAAATCTGGAATTCTTTGATATGTTGTATAATTACAGTCCTTCAAGATGCAATCAATTTCAAGATCATAAGCACAGACTGTCAAAGCAGTCTGTCAGCTGGTGCATATTGGTGGAAGTGACTGAGAATATCATCTAGATGGATTAAGTATAAGGAAGAAGGATTGGGGAGATGATTCAGTTATGAAGCACTTGCCTAGATTGCATAAGAATTCTGAGTTCAAACCCTAGTGTCAGAAAAAAAGGAAGAGGTAAAGATTTTATGATACTAAAGATTAAAATGGTCTGCAGTTATATGGAAATGTACTGTTGTTCTTTTTTTTAAACATAATGCTTCTTTCTTTTTTTTTTTTAATTGAGCTTCCAGGACTACAATGTATACTCTTCATAAATTGAGGAAATATGTAGTTATATTTCACAGAGCAAAATCCCTGCTCAATTGCATTTTATTGTAAATGCTCTTTAAAAATGATTAAAATCCTATTTCTTTTTGTCTTGAGAATGAAGAAAGTTTTCGTAATTCCCTCTCATTTATTAGGGTCCTAAAACCTTTATCATAGCCAAGTCATAGGTAAAATTTTATTGCTGCTTATCATTACTTTACCTTATTATTACTAATTCAACAATATGTTTTCCTACTTTTTGAAGCATTCCTGAAGTTATAAGGCCTATAGAATGCTGTGTTACTCTATATTTATTATTGTAGTAACAGGGTAACATTACATCTACTTCTGACATCTCAACCTCAGCACTATTGACTTTCTTGTAGAGGGCTGTTCTCTCCTGTGCATAGTAGGATATTTTAACAATGTCTCTGGCTTCTACCCACTAGATGTCAGGAGCAATCTCACTTTCCAGCAGCCATAACAGACAAAAGTGTCTTCATATGTTGAGAGTGTTTTCTGGAGAGCAAAATCACTTCAGTTGAGGACTGTAATCTATAAAACCAGTGCAAATGACTTGATGAAGTTTACAAGTAGAACTGCAATTCAAAATCCTGTTTTTTCCATTTTTTATAATTGATATGATCTTGGACCTCAGTTATATAAATTCCAAAATGTAAATAATACATTTCTTACCAAGTTGACATTAGAATTCAATATGATGGTACACACTTTAGAATAACAATTTATATCTTTTTATAAAAAGAAGACTCAAAAAGATTTAGGGACAAAAAAGAGATCCATTTAAAGTTTGATTATATATATATTGTTATTTGACCATCAATTTTGAAAATTATTTGCTATGTCATGTAAAGTCATATCAACATTTCTCTCCTACCTTTTATTCTTTTCATACATACCTTTATGCTTAATATATTGTAGAACAGACTATTTCCTTGGCTATAATTCTTCATGTAATTAGATAGAATTCTTGAGTCACACATCACCCTATAATTATACTCAATTGTGTCTGTTATTTTATGCTTCATTAGCCATCTCAACTACTAGTTTTAGCTTCCAACCTGGAATATTTGTCTTCATGTGTTGACCACTAAAACTTGTTCCTGCTTTAATAGGGAGCTATTTAGACACTGAGGTGGTATAGATTGTTTGTATCTTATCCTTTAGGGTCAACATAACTTAAACCAATTCTATGTTCTTATTCTCACCAGTCCTGAATATTAACCAAACTTCAGGGGCCAGATCTGACTCAAGTGTCAGGAAATAATGGGAGCAGGGAGAGTCTTCTGAGTAAAAGACTATTTCACAAATCTATAAGAATAGTAATATTATAATGAAGAAGAGACAGATATAAGATATATTTAGGAATGACTCAAGTTTGGACGTTGATGATAAGCAAAATAATGTCATTTCTACTAATCAAAAGTTTGTGAGACTTGTGTGACTTGGTATGTTAGAATGGATAATTCTGTGAATCAAGAATAGCCAGAGATGATGAATTCAGTTTTGAATAAGCTAAATTGGAAGATTAAGTAGAAAGTACAACCCAAATATTTACTAGGGAGTTAAGCATACATGATACATAAAACTTTAAGTTTTTAGCCAAAATTAAACATTTTTGCAAACATATATGTGCACATACACATGCATGCACACACATTGTGGTATGTATGTATATACACATGTGTGTATATATATTCATGTATGCATCAAAGTCAAAGATTTAAAATTGATCATTTTAAAATCAAGCTTTAGAATTCGTAGTGTCTCATCAGTCTTTTCAGATAGTCATGAATTCTAAAAACTTGAAAAAATGAATAACCTACACATGAAACAATATCAGTCATCGTATAATGACAGGAAGATGACAATGTACTCTTAGCACATATCACTACAGTAATGGTTGTGGCTCACAGACCATGACTTTGTGACAGCTGTGTAATTTAATGAAATTATGAAGTAGAGCAAAGCATTGTGATTTTGAAAAAAGATACTTCAAAATCAGTCTTTGCACTTAGAAACTTCATATGGTAACATAGTTCCTACTGACAAACATCTTCCATTTATTGTTTTGCAAGAGGGAGGAGATGTCACATATTTTCTTTTTTACTTTAATTTCTAACTTAATTTATGCAATATAATGTCATATTTAAAAGTATGATGAAAACCTAATATTCTTACTTTCCAGTTTTCCCAGCACCATTTGTTGAATAGGTTATCTTTCTCCATTGTATGTTTTTGGCACCTTTGTCTAGTATGAGAAAACTGTATTTAATGTGGGTTTGTGTCTGTGTCCTCTATTCTGTACCATTGATCTACCTGTCTATTTTGGTGCCAATACCATGCCATTTTTGTTACTATTGCTCTGTAGTTAAGGTTGGAGTTGTGGTATTGTGATACCCGCTGCTTCACTCTTCCTGCTAAGGATTGCTTTAGTTATTCTGAGTCTCTTATTCTTCTAGTTATTTACTTATTTATTTTTTTAACTTCTTGTCATACGCACTCTCATGGGTCTCCAGAGGAACAGAATTAATAAGATGTATACACACAGAGTGAGATTTATTTTAAGGAATTGACTTATGTGGTTATAGAGACTGGTAATTCCCATATCTGCCCAGTGAGCTAAGAGGCTGAAGACCCAATGAAGAGATAATATTACCACTCAAGTTTGAAGGCTATTAGGATGGAGACCAGACCAGAGAAACACCATAAAAATCCCATTCAATGGATGACTTTAACAACAGAAATCTATTTCCTCACAGTTTGGGTGGTAAGAAGTCCAAGATCAATGTCTGGCAGAGTTCATTTGCTAGTTATGGTTTTGACATTTAAATAGGATCATTTCTCTGGCCTCTCATGGTAGAGAGAGAAAAGGAGGTACCTTTCTTCCATTTCTTTCAAAACTACTAATC
This sequence comes from Sciurus carolinensis, assembly GCF_902686445.1. NCBI lineage: Eukaryota > Metazoa > Chordata > Mammalia > Rodentia > Sciuridae > Sciurus > Sciurus carolinensis. Next base: position 143,190,977 of record NC_062216.1, read on the forward strand.
TTATCAGGTTAGGATTCCATGCTTTGTGCCTCATTTAACTTTAATTAACTTCTAAAATATTATTTCCAAATATAGTCATATTGGGAGTTAAGGTTTCAACAAATGAATTTTAAGTGGACATAGTTTGGTCTATAGCATGTAGGAAAAACTGATTTATAATTCAAGCCTGTGTTACTTAGCTTTTTCTCACTGTGGCCAAAATACCTGATATGAACAACTTAAATGTGGAAAGACTTATTGTAGCTCATGATATAGAGATTTCAGTCAATGGACAGATGGTTACATTGTTTTGATCCTGAGGTGAAGCAGAACATCATGGTGGAAGGGCATGGCAAAGGAAAGTTGCTAAACTTATGACAAACAGGACCCAGACACAGAAAGACTTAAAGGGGCCAGGGACAAGATATAGTCCCAATGGGCACACCCCAGTGAACTACTTCTACCAACTTGCCCCCACCTGCCTACAGTTTCTACCTCTTCCTAATAGCTCATTCAAATTACTAATTCAGTAAATAGATTAAGCCTCTGAAGATGGTAGAACCCTCATGATCCAATCCCTTCCAAAAGCTCCAAATCTGTTCACTGTCCCACTGGCAACCAAGTCTTCAAGACATAAGGTTTTCAGGGACATTCTAGGTTCAAACCATAACAAAGTCTGCAGATGCTCAAACTGGAGAACATGGAAGAATTATTGTTACAGCTCAAGTCCATAGACCATTTGCAGACAAAATAATTTTCAGTGCATATGAATTATACAAAATAATGTGTTCCATTGTGACCTTTTCATGCATACATATAATATGCTTTGATTATATCCACTCTCTCTTATCCCTTTTTCCCCTGGTCCCTTTTTCTTCCATAATAATCTCTCTTCTATTTCCATGTCACTCCCTTTTCCTAGATTTTGCTTATGCAAGAAAACCTGCAATATTTGTCTTTCTGACTTTGGTTTATTTTGCTTAAAATGATGATATCCATTTGTATCCATATTCCTGCAAATCACTTGATTTCATTCTTCTTGGTGGATGAAAAATACAATGTGTGTGTGTGTGTGTGTGTGTGTGTGTGTGTGTGTGTGCCTGTCTCACATTAATTTTTATCCATTCATCTGCTGAGGAGCATCCTAACTCAGCTAATGTGAATAATGCAGCAATGAATATGGGTATGCAGTATTTCTATAATATGTTGACTTTGACTTCTTCAGTTACCTGCCCAGGAGTAGTATAGTTGGATCAAACAGCAGTTCTAGTGTATTGAGGAATCATCAGACTGTTTCCCATAATTACTTCAGGCTCTGGAAGGTCAATATTTATTCTATTCAGGTTTTCAGATTATTGGGAGTGACATACTCAGGTTATACATTGGATATAAGTAACTTGCTTTTGATTTTTATGGACACTTACAGCCAAGAGTTTACCTGAGTCTCAAGTGGGACTTTAGACTTCATTTTGAACAATACTGGAACTGTTAGGTCTATGGGACTCTTGGAAATGGACTAAATACCTTTTGCATTGTGAAATGAACATTGGAGGCCAGTGGCAGAACGTTAGAAACAGTTTGGATATGAGGTATTCCCAAAATCTCTTGTGTAAATTCAGGAATGTACAGAGGTGAAATGATTGGATTGTGAGAGTTGTCACATAATCAGTGTATCCTAGTTTAAATAAACTGGGTGATAACTGTAGGCATGTGTGGCATGGCTAGAGGAGGTTTGTCACTGAGGATGCATCTTCCCTATAGCACTTACCCCCCCTCCACTCTCTCCCTCTCTCTCTCTGCTTACTTACTGCTATGAAGGGAGTAATTTCTCTATACCACACCCTTCTCCCATTATGTTCTGCATCACCTTGGGTCTAGAGCAATGGAGTTGGCCATCTTTGGATTGAGATCTCTGAGACTGTAAGCCAAAACAAACTTTTCCTCGCTCCTCTAAGTTGTTCTTTTTGGGTGTTTTTCCTCACAGAAATGCTAAAGTTGACAAATTTTACTTGTTATTTTGAATTTTTTTTGTAGATTAACATAAAATGCCAAATTATTTGCAAGCCTACATGAGTCATATTACTGGATTTTCACTAAGATTTTATCTATGGAGTCTCAAAAGCATACAATGACATTTCTTCTATTTTATTTCATCTACCCACATTTTTAATTTTTATTTCCCTTTGTTGCCCAGCTCAGAGATGTTGGGGTTCAAATCAGGATCAGGTCCTCTACCATGAGGTAGAATTAAGTAGAGAGAATATGGGAAATAGATTGAAGAAGAATCAAATGTGGGTCAATATTATGATGCTCAAATCTTTAAAATGATAATAGTATATGTGCATAGTAAAGTATAATGGGACAAATGATTAAATTATAAATCATTATATATGACTTTAAAGAATCTTAGCAATACTTAAATATAACAATTATTTTTACATATAAAATATTATGACATTCTAGAAATACAGAAATGAGAAATATTATATAATGCCAAATCTTTCATAACACAAATTTTAAAAAGTCAAACTAAACACGACTACCTTGATTTTTGAAATTTCTCTTAACAAAGATAAACATCAAGTTATTATCTCAGTTCTGGGGTTCAGAAGTCCAAAATCAAGAAATCAGCAGGACTATGTCCTTTCAAAGTTCCAGGGTAGAATATGTTCCAAGCATTACTCTTGTCCTCTGGTATTGCTGGAAATCTTTGATATACCTTGACTTGCAGGGACTTAACTCCAATTTCTCACTGGTCATCAAATGGTATATCCCCCTTTTCTCTTCTCATCATTTTCTTATAATGACACTAGTCATATTAGATTAAGGGCTTACCTTATTCTATTTTGACCTCATCTTAACTAATACATTGGCAAGGATGCTATTTACAAATTCACATTCTGAGGTACTGGGTATTAGAACTTTGACATACCTGTCCAGGGAACACAGTTCAATCCATAACATGATGAACCAAATATGTTTCATTTACATTAGGAAATATGTTAAAATGTTAATAGGTTGCATTTTTTAAATGATTATCTGAAAGACTTGAAAATTGTTTAATAAAATATAGGAACCATTCTTGATTATAAAAATAAAAATAGAAACATCTTCCAAAGCAAGTCTGAAAAACTAAGGATAAAAGGGCACAAAATATTACTATATGGTTCTGTCAGATTGCTTAAGACAATTAACTTTATCAACTATCTACTTGAGGGTGAGGAAGGAAGACTATGAGTTCAAGGCCAGCATGGGGAACATAGGGAGACCTGTAAAATAAATAAATAATTTAAAATGAATAAAAATGTAAAAAACCCCAAACTGCCTATATTGGGTCAATCTTGGACATAAGCTAAATATACTCAAATTGAGTGTTTAATGTGTATATAAGAAAGTATATAGAAAATATATCAGAAATAACTTTCATGGGATAGGAATATAGCTCGGTGGTAGAGGGCTTGCCTAAGCATTCATGAGGCCCAGGGTTCAATCCCCAGCACTGCACAAAATGAATAAAAAATAAAATAACTTTCACAACTAAAAATAGATAGTTTAATACATTGATAACACATATTAAAAACGACTTGAATAAATCGAGTTATATATTTTGTTTCTAGACAGAAAGACAATATTTAAAAGTCAAAGTTAATGTGACATAGCTCACACTTTAAGTTTAATACAATAAACACTTGACAAAATGATTCTAAAGTTCATCTGGAAGAGTAAGATGGCAAAATATACTTAAAGACATTTTAAATATGATAAAACAAGAATTACATGCCCTAAAATATATCAAAATAAGTAATATAATATCAAAATATTACTGGGATAACTATATATATAAAATATACATATATATAATAATAAAAGGGGATTTATTAGATCAGCTTACATAACCAGAATGTATTGTTTCCCACAATGGCTGTCTGCAGACTGGAGAGCTGGAGGAATCAGTAGCTGCTCAGTTCAAGAAGTTAGAGCCTCAGAACAAGAGGGATTAGTAATGAGGTCCCAGCCCAAAACCGAAGGTCTGGACATTCCCTGGAGAGTCACTGGGAAGAGTCCTCTTTAGAAGCATGAAGGAACTGGAGTGTGATGTCCTCAGGTGTCTTGATGAGCATAGCAGCCATCAAGAACATACTCCAAGCATTGAACTTGTGTCTGCTGCATTCTTTTTCTTCCAACTTTTGTTCCGTCTGGTCCTCCAAATTATCAGACTGTGCTGCCCACACTGAGATCTCCATCTCAGTTTACTGTCCTACACAATTCCTAGAAACACCCTCATTTAGACAACCAGAATCCTCATAATCATCAGCATCTCTAATGCAATCAAGTTGACAATTCAGATTGACCATCACATTCTATCTCTATTTTGTATCTTTTTAATTGATAATAGCTGGTTATTGCCGTAACAGGAAAACAAGCAAATAAACAAACAACAAAATTTCATGAGGCTGAAATACAGTGCAAGGATGCAAGCTTATTTCTTTTATTAGGTAAAACCCTGATTAGGCAATCAGGACAATTATGACACCTCCACGTTTATTAGGATTCTAGTGGGCTCCCTTTAAGCTGATACTCTGCCCTCTTCAATAGACAGTTCCTAGGATGATTAATTTGCTTCTTCCTTCACACCCACATTTTAACCAAAGGGCCTATATATCCTACTTCTGCTCACATGTTATTGGTTACAAAGTCGTCACATGGTTGAGCCCAGTAGAAAGAGACCATGGGAGGTATAGTCTTTAGCTAGGGAACAATGTGTACAACTAACTCAAAAAATATGTTTATTTTAAAAAGATATTCATGAATATAAGGATTATTTGGTACATACTTCCCACTTAGCAATTCAAGTGTATATGTTCCTCTTTCACGTCACTCATGAAAACTTTGGAATTCTTTTCCAAAAGAAAAGAATCCCAAAGTTCTGTGTAGTCTTATTATCAAGAAAAAAGTTTATTTTTCACTTCTGTAGAGAGCAAAAAAGGTTATAACTTAACTCTACTAATTAACTTATAAAGCAACAGATATTCTCGTATATGGTTGAGAAAATAAAATTAAAATTTTTCAGTTTTTGATAAAATCATTTGACATATGAAATGTAAACCCCAAAATTTTACATACCCTTTTATCTAATAACATAATTAATAACCTAATCATATCATAATTTTTACAAAAAATGGTTGAGTGGTAATTTGGTACTGATATAAATCCCCCATATGAGTAAATGATTAAATAAATTATGAAACTTCTACTGAATGGAATATTGTGCTTGAAATCATACTTAAATGTTTTTAATGAGCATGCCCACAATATCATAATTTGACAAAAACATTAGGATGAAAAGTATGTATCCATTAATTTTTCTAAGCTTAATAGAAAGATAACTATAGACATAAAATTAAATATTTCATGTAATAATGTCATTGGGTTGCTTCAGTTTCACTGCCAGAAACTATTTTCCTCTCCAATGGCTTCAATATTTTCTGATAGTTTCTCAAATGAGAAGTGCAGAGTACAGGCGTCACACTTCCTCCTAGGCCTCTTCTCATATTAACGCTGTTACAGTAGAGGCTTATGAGGTTGTCTGTGGGAAGCAGTGATGTGAATCAAAGTGTTTGATTACCTTGTGGTTGTGGTGTGCTTGCACTGGGATTTCTCTGTAGGAAAATAATATATGGTTAACATTTTCCTGTGCAAAAGTACATGGTTAACATCCCCAAGTTGCTATGGCATGTTGGCCCTTGGTTTCTCTAGGCAAACATCCAGAAATATCATTTTTAGCCTGGAGTTGCAGATACTGTCTCCTAGGAAGAGAAAATTTTGAACATAGCAAGATAACCATAATGTCTCACCTGTGCTGCTTTCCAGAAACTTTCTCATGAATAAACTTTTGATAATAAAACCTATATAATAAATGTGTGGAGTCAGTTCTGGGTCACTATTCCCCCATCAGAGGACAGTACCCACCTGATCCCACGATCCTCTCTAAATGTCTGTATCTCTTTTCTTGATCTCCCATTGCCCCTAGCTGGTTTCTTAATTAATGGCTGTGTAGGTTGCAGCAGTTTTCTCCAGGCTGAACACAACAGACCCTAGCTGGACACTGTCGCTGCTATCATTGCTCTGGCATCCAAGGAGTCAGTGATACCCTTTTCTTATTCTGTTCCAAGGCAAACATGACCTTCCTTAAACTGAGTGCCATGTAACTACTTTTCACTGAAGTCAGGCTGATCTTACCCTAATGGAAACATTTCACATCTCTATACCCTAGAGTCCAGAATAAACTTCACCTGTTCTTAAAGAGAGAACAATAGACTATTACTATTAATTTCAGATGAATATCATCTATTAATTAATAAATATTATTTTAATTAAATGTGCTCTGTTAATAGTCTGAAAATCAGTCAGGAATAAAAAAGTAAATATTAGGCTCCTGTCTTTAAAGAATCAAAAGAGATGAGATTGGCATACAATTATACTTAGAGAAAAATAGAAACAGCATATTAAGTAGTTGCTAAATTGCATAGTATAGAATGTATCCACAAAAAATGAAAGCTTAGGCAAGATGATTTCCAAGGGTCTTGACAATCTTTATATGTTGTGCCTTTGCATCAGTGTATAGATATTTCAGTGCGCAGGAATGACTCCTGTAGAGTAAGCACTGTGTGCTAATGGAACCATAATTTTCTAAATGTTTCAAAATGCACTTTTGTTCTGAACACTATATATTCATTAAAGTGATGTTTATGGAAATACAATTGATTATCCTCATCTTTTGCTATTCAGTGTGCAGAACTCTAGGTAATTTTGATCAGGTGTTAATGTAATGTCATTATCTCATCGTATACTACCTACAGTCTTTTAAGATGAGAATTACTATCCACATTTCACAAATGTTGAAAAATAAGCCCAGAGAATTAAAGTAGTTTGCCTGATCATATCATTAGTGACACACAAAACTGGTGTAAGTGCTGAGAGTACTCAGGAAATGTCAGAGAATAGAAAGCTGGGACATGGGGTGGCTGTGGATGTGGAAGGAACAGAGGAGAAAGTTCGCTCTCAAATAGAAAATATTTTTTTGAGGGTAGGATGTGTACGAGAAATAAATGTGACTTTGGAGAATTAGAAAATAAATATTTGATACTAAGTTTTAAGAAAACAAAACAAAACAAAGCAAAACACATGATAAGGATTAAAATGTGTTAAAAAAAGAAACCAGAAGAGAGAGAAAGTTGAATGAAAAATCAGAGTTAATAGTAGAAGAGGGAAGATAACCCTTAATTCCCATTTCTTACCACTTCTCTTCCCCCGAACAAGAATTTTTACATATTCCCCTAATTACAATCTCTTGACACTGAATCTGTTTCTGCTTTCTTTGTCCAATTACCATCCTACTCATGAATGGTAGCTATTATATTCCTACCATAACAGGACTACCACAAAGGGAAAAAAAATCAGATTAAGGTTATGATCATAAAAATTCTAAAAAACCAGTAATCTAATGTTAATGCTTATGCTTACACTGACTACCTAAAGAAACACAGAAAGATTAATGAATCTGTAAATCAAAGATTTTACTATTTTATTTGAAGTTAAAATCAGGTCAAAGGATAATTTGATACACACACACACACCACACACACACACACAATAGCAAAATGCTATTTGCATAAAATTTAAAGTTTTACTCCAAATAGAACAATAAAGTAATGTTTTGCATCATTTTTTCCCTCCAATTGTACCTTTGCCTTCTTGACAAATTTATTTGCATTGCTTTGAATAGATAATTTTAAGGACTATCTCCATTTCTATAGAACTGCACAAAGTTCTCCAAGTTTAGTCAAAGAAGATACTCTCAAGAAAGGATATCCCTGTAGATCAAATCCATGCTCAAATGGTTTGCTGGATAATGCCTGGCACTCCTTAAAAGGACTCTCAGTTATCTTTTGTCCATTTCCAGGTCTGTGATGTAATTTCCTGATCTCAGAGAAAACTCACAAGTTTTAACTTCTGAGTACTTAGGAAGCTCTAAAGGATGATCTTCAACACAAAAGTGAGTAACCCAAGAAAGAATAATACTAAGTTTCTAGCAGACAGGTGACCCATCCACATCCTTGGTCCATCGTTGCAGGAGAGAAAATAAACTCCACAATGAAGCATCAATTGCTGTGGACAGCCACTCAGAAGAACAATGTACAAAATTCTTAAAGTGCAATTTATATATTATATTTTGGAGCATTTGAGATAGTTATTTACAATTTTGACAGCTCTTTTGCTATATTTAAGAAATAAATATAAAAATAGATACCTAGAAAACTAAACAAATAAAAAATGATGTTGCCAGACTTAGAGGTGCATGCCCATAATCTCAGTGACTCGAGAGACTGAGGGAGGAGGATCATAAGCTTAAGGCCAGTCTCTGCAACTTGGTGAGACACTATGCAACTTAACGAGACCCTGTCTCAAAATAAAAAAATAAAAAGAGCTGGGAGTTCTCAATGGTAGAACACCCTGAGGTCAGTACGATAGTCCTCAGTATTGCTTAAAAAAAAAAAAAAAAAGCCAACATAAATGTCAGGAAAGCACTGTTTTATAGGAATGTAAAATAAATTCTTGGGGGTTAAAAGCCTACTTTCACTATATCAAAATAAAATAATACTATTACAAATTTAATGCATGCTATGATGTAATGATATTGACTAACAGATAGAGGGGTAAGTTGCTTAAAATAAGATGACCAAATCATCACCTATTACAAAAGGATATTTAACAAATGATATCTAAATTACATACGTGAATAAAATTTAATTTATATTATATTAAAATTTTATTTTACCATACCTGGAACAAAAAGAATGAAAAAAGTGACTGTCCTGGGAAGAGGTTCCAGGTGAAATGAAAACCCAAAAATATGTTTTTGGTCTTCATTTACAGGTTTGTTAGTTTGATTTGATTTATAAACAATGTGTAATTATAAATTAGCAAAAACATAAAAAGAATATCAAACAAAATGAACAAAAATATAACAATACTATGCATAGGACTATAGGGAAGTTAATTAAGTTCTTGGGAAATTATTTTTAGTTGAGATGATGTTTGATTTGATATCTACAATGAGATTCAAATTTCCGTCAATGGAAAGAGTAAAATATTTTCAGTAGAGAAAACATTAATGTGAGTTGATCTCTTTTATTCAAATAAGTAATTTTATTGAGTTATGACTATAACAGAATCGTGAATAAAATTTTGCTGTCAAATATTGCTGACATTTCCAGACTACTTACATAAAATTTAAGTTCATACACAATGAAATGTATAGGACTACATAAATTAAATTCCTCAAATCTTTGCTTCCTGTTGTCTGACTTAAATTTGTAAGTCTTTGCTTTTATAATGTTTTAGTGTCTTAACTTTTAATACTCAGAAGAAAGCAAAAAAAAGAATGAAGAAGGAACTACATGTGAAGTGGCATAAAAAATTTGCAGATTCGTGTATGCAAAGCAAGTCTTCAATATATGCAAGCATATATTTTCCTATAAGCAGATGTTGACATTACAAAATAACAAGTAATTGAGCACAGATGGTATACTTGGCATACTAAAAAGGTTGAAAGGAGAGTTAGCACTTAACAGAGAGAGCAGATTTCCTTTTCTGTTAGGGTTCTTTTGGCTTTAAATATCCCAGATTTCTTTCTCACTTAATGCCTCTGCAAAGGGAGTGTTCTAAGCCAGTATGAAAATAGTAATATGTCAAATATTAATGACAGATATGAGAATATTTTTATTGCAGATCAACCTTAAATCACCATGGTATGTAGTCTAAGTGTAATGAAAATTATTATTATGCCATAATTATATTTTCTATATTTTTGTATCCACCTTTCTTTATTTTAGCAGTACAATTATTACATCCATTTTTAAGTTATTGACTGGATTAAGCTTAAATTTGATATAAGAATTTAAGACAAATCCAGAGCAGAATAAAATAATGTGTACTTTCTCTTATTCATGTTTCCTGTAGAAAGTATGTCTTTACTTAAATAAATTGCTAATGATGATAATTGAGGGAAGGAATGAGGAAAAAAATAAACTTTGAAATCTAGTAAAGGAGGTAGATCGTAGTTTCAAGTTATCATTTGGTATAGCAAAATAATATCATTTTTATTTTTGTATTTTTAATGTATTTGTTCTTTTTAGTTACACAGAACAGTAGAATATATTTTGACATATCATACATTCATGGAGTATAACTTCCCATTATTGTTTTACATGATGTGGAGTTTACACTGGTCATGTATTCAAATATAACATCAAGACATATTCACCATGCTCACAGATTTGACTACAAATGTTAAAAATTATGAGGATTTTTTTTTTCTCTCTTTACAAAGGAAGAGAAAGGACAGACTCTATCTCCAATTCCCGGAATGTGCTCAATTTTTTATGTTCATTTGAGAAAGGGCTTGAATTATTTTATCCCTCAAAGGCATCTTTTCCACACAAAGGTTTTCCCACTGACTTCAAAGTGGGAACCACAGAAGTGCATATTAAAACTGAAAGGGATGAAAAACAGATTGAAACTTTTTGAATGAGCATAGCAAATTGAAAGGGAGCTAGTAGAAATAATCAGTGGATCAGTCAGGCTGGCAGACCGTTTGAATCGTTATTGTATTAAAGTCAAATGAAAAGGATGAACATAATTTTTGCCAAGAATGTGAAAAATTTCAGACAGTGGAAATCATAAGCCAGAGGAAGGAAGTAAGCATTTAACTCCTTAGGTGCAATGAAGTATTATTATGACTTAATGAAACAGCAGAGAGTATGTAACTCATGATAGTTGAATTTTGCTGCATACGCTAAATCCCAGGATACACAGAGAATTTCTAAGAGTAAATTATGTAGTAGTTGATACTTCCTATAGGCAGGGAGCAATTTCCGTGGATTTTCTGAAAAGTTCACTTGCTAGAAGACTTTCCAAAAGAGGAAAATAACTATGTGGAAAGATTTTAGAGTCAGAGGAGTCTAGAAAAAAACTTTTAAAAAGTGCATTTTGAATTCTGTGTTTGGGAAGACAGGTGCATATTAGTGGGCTGCTATATTACTATCTAAGAAAAGTTTTGCTTTACCTTAGTTACTTCTGTCTTACAATGAGCTTCTTAGGAGCTGTCAGTTCTTAATAATTCCCAGAGAGGTATGTTTTTTGTGGGTTTTGTATTAGATACAAATCTTAGGGAATTTAGATAATGCTGATATTCCCCTTAGTATACATTACTTTTTAAAAAATAACTTATAAAGTTATTTATGTATTTTTTAATGTGGTGCTGAGGATTAATACCAGTGCCTCACATATTTTAGGCAAGTGCTCTGCCACTGAGCTAAAACCATAACCCCATACATTACTTTGTGAAAGTTATGCCTCTAGAATACTCTCTAGAATGGCAGGTGGGTAGCATGGAAGATTTATTCTGGGAAACTTTGATAAAAATTCTTTCCATACATTTCAAAATTTTACATTTACTCTGGATTAAAGTATTATTGATGAACTTGATTCATTTTATATTTACCAAACAGGTTGAAGTAAGTAGTGGACAAGCTAATGCAGAAGAATCAATGGAACATTTTCATTGAACAAAATTTGAGGCCATTAGAATACCAGAGAATAGAAAGGGTGCTATCAAAAGAAAATAAAATTAGAAAAAGATCCAAAAAGTTATTTGATTCAACTGGATAAAGTCTTAAAATCAGAACAGAACAATCCACAGCTGAAAATGTAGGAAGCAAGTTAAGATTTACCCAAGGACATTTCAGATAAACTCAAAGCTTAGTATCAGCAACTATACATAGCAGAAATGGAAATCATTAGTGTATTAAGGAATTCCATTTCAAACAATTGTTGTCCTCTTTCTTATCACATGAAAACAGAACAGCTATTTATAGAGACAGAAATGATAGAACAAAGTGTATCTATCTCCTTTTAGCAGGAGTCCTCAATGGCAGACCATGAGGATCAGATGGGGAGTCTTTACAAAGTTATAATTCCCAGGTTATACTCTCTAAAAATTCTGATTCAATTGGTCTTCATAGGACACAGACGTCAGTATTTTGTTTTATCTCCTCAAACGTTTATAATTAATTTCTTTAAGGTAAAAACTTTTAAAATCCTTCTTTCAAAGTTTTTGAAATGTTCCAGGCATTGTTGTCCTATCTAGTCATTTTTAATAAAATACCCCAAGTAGATTTAAAAAAAAAATTTTATAGTTTGATCACTGGTGAATCCTCAGCTTCTAGAACAATTACTAACACATAGTAAGAATGCACTGAGTATTGGCAAAGTGAATGAATAGATGAATGAGAATCAGACTGCCTGAGGTAAAATATCAATAACTGGATTATAATGAATAATTAAAAGATGTGTTCACAGTTCTGAAGAATACATACCTAGAGATCCTAGGATTTTATGCATAATTAAATTCTAGTAAAATTTGAAGAAAAATATGCAGGCTTTGAAATTTGCAGACCCAGTTTACTACTAAAGCATACCTTATGAGCCTATGACTCAAAGTTGTGCTATATCTAAATATGAAAGGAACCTGAGAAAGTGGAGCATGGTGTATAAGAAATAGTATTTACCTACCATACAGAAGAAAAAAATAAAATCTGAAATAATTTAAAAAGGGAGGAACTGGAGTACAACTCAGTGGTACAGCATATGCTTAGTATGTGTGAGGTCATTGGTTGAATCCCCAGTACCAAGAAGCAAAAGAGAATCCAGAGACCTCACCACTTGGAAGAGTCTCATTACAGCAGAAAATTTCAGTGGCTTAATACATATTTCTTTTATTTGCCCTCTAATCACACTATTGGTTTTACATAAATAATTTGATAAATTTTAATGTTCTTTATTGGATTAGAGTTATTTAATAAAATCAAGCAATAAATTCTTTAAAAATTTAGCAAATAACATATATATCAGTAACTGGTATAACAGGAAATACATTCGATCTCTGTCCCTAGTTCATCTCACTGAGCTCCTAAAATACTTGAAATTTTCTGAGTGATAAAAGTATCTTTCATTATTAATAAGTAGCCCCTTTTAATCACACCAGAGTTTATGCTAGTAAGTTTGCTTAGCACAGGACCTCTAAATCACCTCAGGGTGGGGCTGGTCACCAAAAGGACCAAGAGATTAAAGGGTTGGAGCTTTCTGCTGCAATATACAAACCTGGGGAAGGAGAGGTAACTGAAGATGAAGCTGTATGAAAACTCACCCACCCAATTTGAAGAGCTTCTGAATTGGTTTATATATCCACATGCCAAGCAGATAGCATATTCCAACCCCTCAGGGCAGAAGGCCTTTCTACACCTCAATTTATGTGACTCTTCGCCTTGTTGTTCATTTGTATTCTTTAAAACAGTCCAATAAATGAAAGTAAAGGATCTTTTTGAGCTATGTGAGACAACCTAGTAAATTATCAAATATTCAGATGAAGTTCGAGGAATCTCTAGTCACAGCCAGCCCATCATAAATATGGAGGTCTGGGAGTTAAAATTACCTGGCATCTGACAAGGAGATCTGTCATGGGACTAAGCCTTTAATTAGTAGAATCAACACTAATTCAAAGTAATATCAGTAGTGAATTAATTCATTGGACACCCACTAGGTGTCAGAGGAAACAGAAAATTGTCTCTGGGGACTAGAGAAACTTCTATTATGACTTGGATATGAGGTATCCCCAAAAGCTTCTGTGTTAATGCAGAAATGTTCAGAGATGAAATGATTGGATTTTGACAGTTCTAACCCAATCAGTACATCCTAGTTTAAATGAGCTAACTGGGTGATAAATGTAGGCAGGTGAGGCATGGTTAGATGAGTAAGTCACTGACCGAATGCCCTGGAAAGGTTCATCTACCTTGTGGCTCCTTCCCCTTTCTCCTCCTCTTTGCTTCCTGACTGCTATGTCCTTAAGCAGCTTTCCTCCACTACTTCTTTCTGCCATGATATTCTGCCTCTCCTTAAGCTCAGAATAATGGACTTGGCCAAACATAAACTAAAATTCTGAAACTAAAAGCCATAATAAACTTTCAATCCTTAAGTTTTCTTGTTGGGCATTTTGGTAAGAGTGACAAAAAGTTGACTAATAAATAAATTGTTGTCATGAGTTGGTCATTGTTGTTAGTAACCTGATCATAAAGTTCAAAAGTTTTTGGAGTTGGTGCATGAGGGAGTAATATTGAAAAGTTTAGAGATGCAAGTTGTAAAATCTCTAGACTGTTTTAAAGTGGAACTTACTGAGAAAATTTAATGGGTGCTCAGAAGACCAGAATGCTGATAAAAATGCAGACTGTGCTCATGAGGTTTGAGAAAGTAATGAAGCTTCTATTGGGGGTTGGACTAGAGTCTACTCATATTTTGGCAAAGAACTTGGCTACTTTTTACCCATGTCCTGAGGCTTCATATGGCTAAATTTAAAATTGATACTCATTGATCTATCTGATGGAGAAAATCTCAAGACCACAGAGCATTCAGGCAATGCCATGGAATTTGCTGGCAACTTCTAGCCAGATTTACTATAAGGATCAGGAGAAGAAAGCAGCAGGGTTGAAGGATTTTAAACATTTGGAAAAGTGCATGAAAAACTAGGGTTGAAAAACATGGTTTATATGGAGATTATTGCCACTAAAGAGATGTTAAGTACTTTACAGAAGAACAATTGGAAAGATGCATTGAGGGCATCTCAGGAATTTGCAAAATCACTCCCACTGCAGCCTCCACAATGTAGAAGGAAATTTTTCTTTGAGAAGAAATCCTGGGAGCACCCTGATCACACAGGGAGTCTAGGGGTTTGTTTCACCCTGCTGAAATTCCCAAACTCAGAGATGAATACAGGAATGATCCTAGGAGTCCCAGTTACTGTTCAATCTGTCTGCAGACCTTGGCATCATTCATGTGCTGCTGGTTTTGTAGAAATGCAGCATCCAGGAGTTAGGGAATCATGGAGGTTTCCATTGAGATTTCAAAGGAAGACCCATGAGGCCAGGTAAAGTTTGGCAGTGTCAGAGTCCCTGGGAGCTGCTTCAAAGAGGTTGATGTATAAAGATGTAAAGTTGAAGGCAAAGTTGGAATGAAGACCCAAGGAATTAAGAAATGCCAGTCATTTGGACTGTAGGCCAAGAAGAACTGTTGGCTGCAGTGAAAGGCTAAAATAGATCCATACGTGCTGCCACCAGCAAGGCCAGAGGGATGGGGTGTCCATGACCCTTGGAAATAATACCTCTCAAGCAAGTGCCTTAGATGTTATGGAAGGGGTTACAGGAAGAGTTATGGGAACTCTTTGCCTGACTGGATTTAGATCTTGTTTTGGTCCCAACCCTTCTATGTTCCTATTCCTACCTGTTTGGAATGGGGATGTTTACTCTATGACACTGTATACTGATATATGTAAATTACCTTTGATTTTCACAGGGGCTCACAGTCAAGAGTTTGCCTTCAGCCTCAAGTGAGACTTTGAATTGGGCTTTTGGGTGATGCTGGAATTGTTAAGACTATGGAAATCTTGGAGATGGACTAAACACACTTGTCATTGTAAGACAGATATAAGTTGTGGGGAGGCAGAAGTGGAATGTTATAGATGATTTGGATATGAGGTATTCCCCCAAATCTCATATTAATACATGATTGTTCAGAGTTGAAATGATTGGATTGTTAGAGTTGTAAACTAATCATTTCATACTAGTTGAATGATTGGAAGGTAACCACAGGGAGATGGAGCGGGTAGAAAGGAGTTAGGTCACTGGGTGCATGTCCTGGAAGGGTTCATCTTCCCTGTAGCACCTTCCTCCTTCCCTCTCTCCGTTTCCTGGGTGCCTTGTCTTGAGTGGTTTCCCTCTGCCACACACTTCTGCCATAATGTGTTCCTCACCTTGGAACTGGAACAATAGACTTAGTGGACTGTGGACTAAACCTCTGAAACCATAAACGAAAATAAACTTTTTCTCTTGTAAGTGGTTCTTGTTGGGTATTTTGGTCACAGTGAGACAAACTGACTAACATAACACCCCAATAGCCAACCTTAAAAATTTCAAAAGTAATAAAAATCGCAATATTTAAAGGAGAGCAATCAGAAAAGGTAAGTATAATAATAGCATCAGAATTTACAGTAGGGAGCTAAAATGTTAACTAAAATTAGTTAATCATTGAGTATGTTTAGCAGCATAGAATTTAAAATTCATAAACACTGATATTTTGATATAAAAATATCAAAACCTAAAGTTATAGGGAGAAGTTTAGTGAGATAGTGAATCCATTGGTCATTTATCATGGGAGGCAGCTAATAGATAATAGAAAAAGTTATTAACCATAATTAGTACTATAACATTTAAAGTTGTACTGGTTACTATCAAAATTTAAAAAAAAAATACTGTTTTCCTTTTAACTATCCTCTAGGAAGTTGCACTGCCTTATCCTCTATTTTTTTTTTGCATGTATCACTTTTATAATTTAAGTGTACAATTAAAAATATCCTTTGAACTACCAAAGAAAGCAATATTCTCTATCATGACAGGCAATCTAGAGAAACAATGTAATTCTTAAGATTTTGTTATCACATTTTTGAACTGCAAGTATTTGAAAATAAAATACATAAGCCTGTGTGGGTGCTTTCTTTTTCCTTCAATTGCACTGTACCTGAAGTAGCTTTTATGCCTATTATGTATTACACAGCTCTCTGTACTTATCAAATAATACCTTCATATTTCAGGTTTGAGGTTTGATGTTCTCACTTATAAATATGTTAAGGCATATAAAATATATTAGGTTCTTTCTCAGATTATATTCTAACTTGACCATATAAATGCCTTCTTTGATATATGTAGAATTATTCACAGAGCAGTGTGTATCATAATGCTACTGATATTCTTAGGTTATTTCTCCTACATAACTTACTTCTTTGCATTTAAAAAGGTTCTTTAAAGAAAAAAATTGTGAGTATCCAAAAATCATAATCTTTCAAAAGCTGTATACAAGTTACATAGCACACAATTAATTTCATCAAGGGTCATCAATATGATACAAAGAGTTACTCAGCAAGGGAACTTTAAAAACTAAACTTGATTAATTTTGATTTTTAATGAATCTCTATCAAACAAAGTAGCTAAAGCATTAGCTGTTATGACTAAAGTATGAGGAGAAATTTAGGGGAATAGGTTTGGAGAGTACATTGAAAACACATGTTCCTCCTCATAATCGCACATCACTACCAGAACTTGTCTTTGTAAAACTTGTGCTCTGCTCACGAAAGTACCTGCATTCAGAATGCAGATTCCCCTTTTCTGAAGAAACCTAATGGGAGAGTAGGATACAGGAAAATTCATCCCAAAACAAATTCATAAGGATAGTTCTACCTAGAACTACCAGAAATTGCTCTTCTACAAAAGGACATTTTCCAAAGAGATCTTTTTAAGAATGTATGATTCACGTACCTGGAAAATAATTAGGTTAGTAAAGGAATTCAAACTAATTTTATGTGTAAATTTGTGAAATGAATTTATGTGGGCTCTGACTATACCTCAGTGGTAATATTTATTAATCTGGGAAGGCTTGGTGTTATCTTAGTATGTTTTCTTTAGATGGGTAATTTTCTTAGGCGAGTTGCAGAAGTCTTTGACACTATCTTAGCAACTTCATCAATAGCATTTATCCTATAATTCAAATAGGCTGCTCCCTTCCACACTGCTGTCCTCTAAACCATTGCTACACTTTGCTCTTGTCCTGCTTTCACAACTTCATGTTGACTGAGCTCTCCATGACCTGCTATTTTTGTGACTGTAATTCTTTTTTCCTTTACAAATAAATGTCTATTTTGTGTTCAGTGGTATTTGTACTACCTTTACTTCAATTCTGCTTTTTAACTTTATTTCTGGCTCCTGACTGTATATTCTTGGGAGGTCTCATTTCCTTCCTATAGGATATCCGGTATGTAAAGGGCTGCCTAATCAGCAGATGGTCACAAAAGACCTTACTGCCCTTAGAGAACACTGCACAAACATTCTCTGAATGGTGCTTCCTGGTTTCCTCCCTTTAAAGTCTCCACTAACAAAACTAAAAAGTTACTGTCTTCAAACCTTTGACCCCCCACTGGCATGATAAACCTTTGGACTCTCTTTCCAGTGTGTATGGACTACATCTCCATGTGCAATCTGGTTTAGAAGATGAAACAAGTTATGCTTTCTCTCAGCACTTCAAATTCTCATCTAAAAAAATGGGATTAATAGATCTTATTTTGATAGTTTATTTTAAGGATTAAATAAAATCAGCACGTTTTTGAAACTCCTAGAACAAGGTCTGATGCAGACTAATTTCTTTTAGGAATTTATTTAGAAAACCATTGCCTGATAAGTATTTATTAAAACCTTCATCTTTGGGGTTTTAACTCCTTAAAGGGGGATATGATTGCTTAACAATTTTTGGAGGCTTTCTCAGTTCTTTTTAATTGAAATCATGATTTAGTGTGACGTGCTCCTGCCATGCTGTACTCTACTTTTTAGAAAAATAAATAAATAAACAAAAACAAAATTAGAAACAATTCCGATGATTTTATTAAGAACCTTTGTTGATCAAGCACAGCCCAATGACATAATTTAAATGCTTTGTTTATTCTATTGGGTTTGCAGAGAGCCTAACACACAAGTGTGTGCGCTCTCTCTCTCTCTCTCTCTCTGTCTCTCTCACACACAATTTCTCCTTCAAATTTTAACTTCTGAACAATCAGTTTGAAGTATATAGCCACAGAAAATTCAACAGAATTAAATTCAGCAGAGTTCTAAGTATGCTTGTATACACCTTATTGTAATGTTGATAAGGTAGTTTTCTTAATTCAGCTTTTTATCTTTCACTATAATGTAATATGAATTTATAACCACATGTAAAAGTAATGTTCTCATACCATGAACAGAGTGGTATAATATCACCAGAACCTACAGTGAAACAAGGTAAAGATATAAATTTTAAAAATTTATGCAACCTTAAAACCAAAAAACAGAGGAATGATAAAAACAGTCACTTAATATAAAAATATGCTACAGAAAGCAAAAAAGAGACAACTAAAATGAACAAAAGAGACAAAAAGTATGAAGTTCATACATGTAAACCTAGCAATATTACTAATTATACTAAATGTAACTATTTTGAAAATGCTACATTTATATCATTTTATCAAAAATATATGTATATACATAAATGTATTATTTATATATATTCATACATATCAAGTTACCTGATAAGATGATGAAACTATTCAACAGTTTTAGCCTGGGCCAGGGTTAAAACTTTTATATTTGAAAGTCATCTAGTTAGCATACTTGAACACTGAGATTATAAAATATGATTCTAGAAAGATAAGAACATGGCATAATAGCACACTGAATAATATGAAACCTGAGGTATTGAGAAAAATAGCACCTAAAAATGCAGTAAGAGAACTGGGAAGAAAACAAGAATATACACTACATATTTAAGGAATTAAGATTTCCCAGAGGGACTTAGTCAATTCAAAATAGGGTAAGTGACTAAACAGTCATTCGTGACTAAAAATTGGGCACAACTAAGTAGAGTAGCCCAAGTCCCAATTTTCCCTGGATATTCATGTTTTCTGTCTGTTATTTTTATCACCAGACTTGCCAAGTACTGATGTCTGTACATTTTGAACTTGCTTAAGTTAATGAGTTAGTAAATCCCATGGTATAGGATTTTTCAGTTTCTTTACATGAATCAACACAGTGTCTGCAATCATATTTTTAGTACTCATTTTGGGCAAAACCAAGCAAGTAGCACACTTTACAGAATAGATTCAAGCAATGCTTTTGCTTTTTATTATTTCACTGAAGAAATACAAAGTATTTTGCATGCATTTTATAATTTAAACACCTCATTAAGGAAAAAGATTTTTCCCAGAGTAGATTCCCTCTAACTTGAAATATGCAAATTCAAACTTTGTTTTATATTTTCTTGTAAAATTGTCAAAACTATTATTTGAAATCCAACCATTGGTATTTTAAATAAGAAGCAATATTATTTCTAAAAATATCTCAAAATCATTCACCTTTTTCTAATATAAGCCTATATATATATCCTTATCTCCAAAGAAAGGAAATGGCAACATACATTAGAAAATAAAGTCATCTAAAATTACATTATAATTGTAACCAAGAGATAGTAGAGGTTGAGTACCATAATTTGAAAATCAGAATAACAGCTTCCAGTTTGCTTATATCTACTATTGTTAAAATTGATTATTCTATGAGTCTTATACCCTTAACTGTAAAACTTTTGTCATTAGAAAACTTTAAAAACAAACATTTTTGTGGTTAGATTTTATGAGATAGCCAGGCATGGTGTCCCATGCCTGCAACTCAGCAACTCAGAAGATGGAGGCAAGAAGATTGGAAGTTCAAGGCCAGCCTTGGCAATTTAGTGAGATACTATCTCAAAATAAAAAATGAAAATGAACTGGGGATGTAGCTCAGTATCAGAGCACTGTTCCCAGCATAGAAAAGCGCTAGGAACAAAACACACATAGGTTCAATTCTTAATACCAAAATAATAGTAATGCGATTTTAAATTTTTTTATAAAATTAAGTAATTCTAGTAAAAAGTGAAATTCACAATAGTGGTTAATTCACCAAGACAACTATTGATAGTCTTTAAGAAGGTTTATTCAAATATATTAAATTTATTTCAGTTTCAATGTATATTTTGAGATCACTGCTTCTCTATTAACAATTATTTAAAGCACATTTTACTTGTGTTGACAGTTATCATTGTCCTGTAACTAATGGTTTTATTGGCAGGTCTTTCAACAGTTTTGCTTCTTTTTTCTTTTCTTTTCTTTCCTTTTTTCTTCTTTCTTCTCTCTCTCTCTCTCTCTCTCTCTCTCTCTCTCTTTCTTTTTCTTCTTTTTTTTTTTTTTTTTTTTGTCACTGGAAATTGAACCCAGATTTGATTAACCACTGACCCCCATCCTCAGACTTTTTTTTTTTTATGTTTTATTTTGATACATGGTCTCTCTAAGTCCTTAGGACCTCTTTCTACATTGCTGAGGTTGCTCTAAAAAATTGTGATTCTCTTGCCTCAGCCTCCACAGATGCTGGAATTACAGGTGTGCACCACTGTGCTATACCGTAGTTACTTTCTTGCTACAGAAAGTCCAATGAGTCTCAAGTCTTGGTTGGAAAGTACTCTCAAAGTGAATTTATAAATATTAGACATGCCCATATATAATGCAAGTACAAAATTCAAACCATAATATCTTTGAAAGCCAAATATAAGTGGAGAAGTGGCTAGAGGATACACGAGATAAGTCTGGAGCATCTTGGGCTGGAAGTAGAAAAGCACTAGGAACAAAACACACGCACGGGCTGCCAGACTGAAAGAGTTCCCAGTGACCAAAGGTAACACAATCTGCACAACAAAAGCAACAGAAGATAGATTTGGGTGGTGCACACCTGTAATCCCAGCTACATAGGAGGCTAAAGGAGGAGGGTCTCAAGTTGGAGCACAGCGTGGGCAGTTTAGTGAGATCTGCCTAAAAATATAAAACACAGAAAGGGCTGTGTCTATAGCTCAGGAGTGGAGCAGTCATGGGTTCAATACTCAGGGCCCTAAAAAAAGATAAAATTGGGATCCAGCCCAAATTATACAATAAATATTCATAATTTTTCAGTAAAGAAGCTTGACAAACCTGACCACCACTCCCTCAGCCTGGTGGTCAAGGTCAACATCAAAGTGATAATTCATTTTTGATATTATTTATTTTATATAAATAAATGATTGAGTAAATGAATCAGTGGGAGAGAATAGAAGAATCTCCATTTAGATGAGCTCTATATAATTTATGTAAATACTTCGACCTCAAGGAGTTGGATTAAAACTTCTCACTCCTTAAACGTGACCTGATAGGAGTAACTTCCTTCCAAAAACTTCAGTAAAAAATATCACGGGGACATAAAGGAAGTTTACAGTAAAGAAACTTGACAAACCTGACAACCACTCCCTCAGCCTGGTGGTCAAGGTCAACATCAAAGTGATAATTCATTTTTGATATTAAGTATCCTCGATATAGTCTGATGAAAAAGATAACTGGCCTCCATGCTCTTCCTCCCCAGAACATATGACCCCAGTTTAATCATGAAAACAAGATCAGAGAATTTCAGTGGAGGGAAATTCTACAATACACCTGACTGTTACTCCTTAAAACTGTCAAGGCCATTAAAAACAGACTGAGAACCTGTGACAGCCAAGAGGAGTCAGAACTGCTGCATGTCAGATGATTTCCCAGATGACATCCTGGAACAGAAAAAGATATTTGATACAAACAGAGGAAATTTAAATAAAGCATGGAATCTGGTCTATAATCTGTGAATACTGGCTCATTCATACATAAGAATCAGTGAAATTGGGTGGTGTAAAAATGTGCTCTCTGTTCTGTTTACTCAATTTTTAGGTAAATTTGAATTCTTCTTAATTTAAAAGTTAACTTTAAAATGTGCTTGATTCTTCTTGAGTAGTATTTTTAAACTATTGCTTCCATTTCATCCACAACCTAAAAGCACATTTCATTTTATCTGGATGACGATTATTTATAACAATGTTCTGCTTTGCAATCACAGAGCCTACACTGGCATTTCTGTACTCAAACAATTATCCAGAGTTGAGAAGGAAACCCATCTAATCAATAATCAAATATTTGTGCCATGTGACTGATGCCAAGCAATCTATACCACATTACTGCTTTGTATTAGTTTTAGCCTCAAGATCATAGTTTTAAATCAATTTTTCTATTATCTATCAGTGCATATCTTATATGTGAATTGACTTTTATAGTCATTTTTTAAATATTCTTTTCCTTATGTTTTGATATTCTGCCTTACAGAAAAGATGCAGTTAATATGTCCATTCCTTCTTAGTTTTGGAGGAACCACAATCCTTTTTGCATTATGGTCAAGCAGCATGGAACACTTGCTAACCCCTCTCTTGAATCTTTTATTTTTATCTTTTTAATCTGGGAGAACAGATATTAAGATGAAAAAGTGAAAGTGCTGTTTTATAATGATAGACACTATTGCTACAAGCAACTTTTTTGTGCACCTCAATATTGGCACATGACAGTACAGATATTTTAATTCACCCTTCAATTGTTGGGTGCTCCAGTAAAGGAAAAGTGAGGTGAGAAATACATAAGTCTATAGCAAACTTTTCTCTTTCTCTTATGGCAAAAAGAAAACTCTTAAGGAAGCTGTGTATTAGTGTAATTGAAGATAAAATTACACACACACACACACACACACACGCACCAGTTTTTCTTCCTATTTTTTATATTATTAGATAAATTGTGATCCAGTAAAAATTACCCATGTATATAAAAAGGTATGGTAAAGTTTGTTTTTTCATTCAAACAATAATAAAATTACATTGTGGTGAAAATAGATTATTGGTTTGTAATATTTTATTTAGTGTTCTCAGTGCATTTACACATTAATGGATATTAAAAATCTATATGAAAGTCATATCTGTGTTCCATTTTTCATTTTCTATGAAATAGTTACAGAAAATGGCATGAGCACATTAATTTAATAGATTTCTTTCTCAAGTATTCATAAAATGGTAATTTGGTAAAGACAATTGCATTATGAAGTATTTTATTAGGGATTTTTACATTTATCAAATTAGTGCAGCACATTTGTCATGAATGAAAATTAATTTTATCAATTGTTTATTTTCAAGAGTCCTTTAAAATTTTAAATTGCTAAATTATATAAATTACTTTCTTAATAAAAATGAAACACTCTCTCTTTGTCAAGATGATAAAAGAGCTATCGCTCATCATGGTTCTAAGTGTTACTTATGATAAGGATGCTGTCTGAGATGCTTGACTGATTCAAAGTGGCACTTTCATTCTTTGCAAAATTAAAATTAAATCTGAAACTTTCATATACCATCTCAGAAAATGATAGTTCTAAATGCCCACCTTTACTTAGCTACATACTTTTGTATGTTTGATAACTTTATAAAGTGGATCATAACTTTTCAACACGTAATTTTGAGTTAAAACAATTCATTAAAAGCATCTCAGTTACAAATTTTAAAACAAGACCTTTTGCTCTCAGAAATATTTATGAAAGGTAAGAAATCTTTATCAGTACATTATGATTATACAAAATACTTGGAATAATTGTGAGGTATTTATATATGCATGTAACATAATTTGATCAATTTTGTTGCTCAGTACCTCTCCTTTCCCTTCCCTCCTACCCTATCCCCATTCCCATACTCTAATCTGTTGGTCTACATTCTATTCCTATGAAAATCCATATTAAGGAATTTATATACATCTGCTTCACTAAAACTTCCATGTATAAAATTCAGTAAGACATTTTTTGCCATTTATTGCGGTGACACTAAAATCTTTTCTTTCTCTTGGAGTAATTTTCAATGTGTTTTTATTCATTCCTTATATTTAAGTATAAGGTAGATCATGGTTTTCATTTAAAGCAGAAAACAAATGGGACTCAGGACTGAAATCAATATAGTGATTTTAATCATAAGATAAGCGTGAAGAAGAAGAGAGGGAGATCTTGTAAATCATTCTGACTTATTGTTTGGAATATGTATGAAATAAATTTGCAATTATTTTTAGGTGCTATGTTAGACCCTGATGATACTATGGTGAAATAAAACTTACAACATTTCTGAGTTCATGCTAGGTATGTATAAAATACAGCATAGTAACTACAATGTATGTGGAGGCTCATTGTAATTAGATGATTCCCCTGTTTTGCTAATTAGGAGAAAAGTACAGAAGAATCATCTTTTTCTGTGGCTACATATTGTAAATTTTGTTCACAATAGACTTAAAGTACACTAGTAATTTTAAGGGTATAAATTATTTGGCTATTATATCTGACAAAGGTTTGATATCTAAAGTATAAAGGAAATTCCAAAAGTTGAATCATGTAAAAATAACAACCAAATGACCCAATTAAAATATGAGAAAAGACATAAATGGAAATTTCTCAAAAGAAGACATACAAATAATTAAGAGATGTATGAATAATGCCCAACATGACAGATTATGAGGGAAATGCAAATTGAAATCACAATGAGATATTATCTCACCTCAGTAGGAATGGCGATTATCATTAAAACTAAAGACAGTGAGTGTTGCTTAGGATGTGGAGTAAATGAAACCCCTGCATATTGTTGATGGGTATTTAAATTAGTATAGCCATTATGGAAAACAGTATAGAAGTTCCTAAAAAATTAAAAATAGAAATTCCATATGATTTAGAAATCTACTGTATCTACTGAGCATATATCCAAAGGAAGTGAAGTAAATATGTCAAAGAATAACTGCATTTCCATGTTCACTGCACCACTATTCACAATAGCCAAGAAATGGAAACAAATGATTGTCTGCTAACTGATGACTGCATACAGAAATTATGGTACATAATACATACAAAATACAATACTATTCAGCCTTTAAAAAGAATAAAATCAGGTCTTTTGTAACAACATGCCTGGAACTAAAAATCATTATGCTAAATGAAATAAGCCAGGTACAGACAGACAAATAACTAATGATCTCACTTAGATATGGAATATAAAAAAATTAATCTTAGGTGTAGAAATGTAGCTCAGTGGTAGAGCACTTGCCTAGCATGTGTGAGGAACTGGCTTCAATCCCAAGCACTGTTAAAAAGATAAATAAGTAAATAGATAAATAACTTCATAAAATTTGAAAGTAGAATTGTGGTTACCAGACACGAAAGAAAATGTCAGGAAGCATTGGGTAAAGATTGAACAATGGGCATTAATGTGTAGTTAAATAAAAGCAAGAATTTCTGGTGTGCTTTTGTGCAGGAAGGTGACTGCAGATAAAAGTAACGTGTTGTACAATTAAAAAAACTAGAAGAAATAATTCTGACATTGTTTATCACAAAGAAATGATAAATATCTGTGGACGCTGATATGTTTAACCTGATTTAAAAATTATATAATGTATCACATGTCAAAACATCACATTTCCCTATTCATATGTATAAATTTTATGCTTTTATGTATCAGTAGAAAAGTAAACTTAATTCTAGAAAAGAAAAAAATTTAGGTTATAGATTACACATATTTTGGCAGAGGTGGATTTTTTTTCTATTTCTCATGCTGCAAGAAATATTGTGTGGATTACAAAAAAGAAAATAACTGAATGCATCACTGTATATAAATATTTTGTCATGTTTTAAATGAAGAGGGAAGGAACCTGTTATTTCTTATTTTCATGAAATCAGAGATTGACAGCAATTATTTTTGACATAGGTTCATAAATATTCATACCCCTTTTCTATTTTCCACTTGTTAATTAACCTTATAAAAACCATCAAAAAAAAACCCAAAACAAACAAATGCAAATGATGATATCCTGAGTAAAATGCAACTTGGACACAACACTCTTAGCAATTAAAGCATTTAAATAGTCTTTTAAAGGAATATTTACACATTAAACATTGAATTTCTTTAATTTGAATAGAATCTAACATAAATTGCTTATTCTAAATTAATATCTAACCACTTTTTAATTTATTTCTCTTGCTGTAAGTTTAATGTAGATATCCTTTTTATCTTTTCCATTTTTTTTCTTTTACAGTGCTATTTTATTTATGTTTCAAATTAAGAGGGATTGAAGACAAAGTGAAGTAATCATTCTTTTTTATGTTTAATTTATAATATTGGCATAATAAAAAATTGTATCCTTCCATAACCTACATGCCTTTCACCTTTGTTCAAAGATTGGAGGATAACATCACTCACACTCCATCTTGCCCTATATTTCTTCTATCAAACACCTACTCCTTATTTTGTTATTGCTTCATTTTAATATGTTGCCTAACTTTCCTGTCTATATCTCCGTTTGTATTCTCTGATGCATTTGTTTAATTCCCAGAACTTCATTGATTTCAAATACTACTTTATATACTTTTTCAAATCTCCTAAATGATTATTTCTAATGATTTTTGCACTCCATCCAAGTATTTTTGAGAATTGCTAAAAAATTAAACATCATTTTGTGTCCATTACAAGCAGCACAGTTATTGAAAGTACTATGTTTTCTAAAGCTACATCAAAGTGATACTTTGCCTAATTATTGTACTCTGAATGAAAACTGTCTGTTTTGCAAAAAAATTGAAATGAAAATTGCATGTAGCAAAAATTCATGAAAAGTTACTAAAGCTTATGAAAAGCAAATTCTCAACTAATGAAATTTATCAAATTGGTATGAAAAGTTTATGGAAAGAAGGAAATACATAAGTAATTCATCTTTTTATCCAAAAAATTAACTCAATGTACAAGGAATTACTGAAGATAGAACTATTTTCTTATTACATACATTTTAGTGTTTACCTTGAGGAAGCAGTCTTTTTCCATATTATATGAAATCCATTGAAAGATTTCTTAAAGAGAAGAAAGATGAAAGATGAGTAGAAGGAAAGAAGGAAAGAAATATGGAAGAAAGAAAGGAATGGAGGAAGGGAAAAAGGAAGAAAGAAAGGAAAAGCAGGAAAGAAAGAGAAAGTTAGGAAAGATAATGATTCAGAAGACTGAATCATATAAAACTAAGTGAAATAAGCTAATCTCAAAAAACCAAAGGTTGTATATTTTCCCTGATAAGTGGATGATGATATATAATGGGGTTGGAAGATGCAGGGTGAGAGAAGAATGGAGGAACTTTAGATTACGTAGAGGGAAATGAGAGGGATGGGGGGTATGAAAAATGGTGGAATGAGACAGACATCATTACCCTATATACATGTATGATTACATGAATGGTATGAATCTACATCGTGCACAACCATAGAAACAAAATAATGTACCCCATGTGTGTACAATGAATCAAAATGCAGTCTGTTAAAAAAAAAAAAAAAAAACTAAGGCCACAGATGAATTACTTTGTGGCCAGAATTGAATATAAAAGTAAATATAATGTATGAACAAAATAAAAATCATTCTACAAGCATAATTTCTAGAATCTGAGACTCAATGTTTCTATCCAAGAATGTAGAAGAAGCATTTCACAGGAGTTGTGATGGACCACTAAAACATCAAACTTACTCTTACAATAATTAATTATGACTTCACTATGAGAAAAGTTCAATTCAGGATTCAAGACTTTTAATTAGGAACAGACTTGGGAAGGAGATAGGAGACTGGTTTAGTCAGCTTTAGCATCATTGTGACCAAAATACCCTACAATAACAACTTAGAGGAGAGATAGTTTTATTTGGGGACCATGATTTCAGAGGTCTCAGTTCACAGACAGCTGAGTTCATTGATTGGGCTCAAGGTGAGGCAGCACATAATGGGGAAAGGGAGAAGTAGAGGAAAGTTCCTCAGCTCATTGAGTGTTCAGAAATCAGAGAGAGAGAGAGAGAGAGAGAGAGAGAGAGAGAGAGAGAGAGAGAGAGAGAGAGAGAAAGGAACATGGGCCAAAGAAAGGATGAGGCCAAAGCAAGACTGAAATCCAGTCAGGCAAACTGTTCCTGTAACTCTGTGTACAGTATCTAGGACACAAGGATGCTTTCCAAGGGACAAGGCAGTTCTGCAACCTTGCTGGTTGTGGTGCACATGGACTCATTCAGTCTGGCTCTCTTGGTCAGCAGCTTTTCTCAACAGATGTCTATGTGAATGGCATCTCGTAATTTCTCAGTCTCCATTCCAGCTTCAGGTTCATCTTTACTGCCTCATGCATGGCCCTTTCAGGAGCAGCTCACAGGAACTCTGACCCTACTACACTTTGTCTGACCTCCCAGTCCTTCCTTTGAAATCTTGGTGGAAACCCTCATGACCCCTTAACTTGAGCATTCTGTATTCCCATAGAACCAGCATTATGTGGGTAAAGCCAATGAAGCCAACCTACATAATACCTGGGCCCCCTGTAATCAGGGTTGCAAGGCCTCTGAATGCCTATGCAGCTCAGCGTGATGAAACAACTTCCTAGCCACCCCTGTGGGATCAGGGTACTCCTGTGATTTCTTCTCAAAAGAATTTTCCCTTCTACATCTTGAAGCTTGTGGTGGGTATAGGTGGTCTTGTAAATTCCTGAGATGTCCTCAAAACATCTTTTCTGTTTCCTCTGTGCAAAATGCTTAGCATCTCTTTAGGGGCAGTCATCTCTTAACAAGAATAACTTCCTTGGCCCCAGCTTTATATGCACTTTTCTGGTCAAACTGCAAGTTTTTAAAATCCTTTAGTTCTGCTTTCTGATCCCAATTTTTACAATAAATCTGGCTAAAAGCTGCCAGCTATATCTATGCCACTGACTGAATGCTCTGCTGCCTTGAAATTTTTTTGGCCAGATTACTTAGTCAATCACCTTTAAATTCAGCCTCAGTTTGAGGACATGAACAAAATGTAGACAAGTTCTTTGCTAGACTGTATCACAAGTGACCTCTAGCACAATTCCCAAACAGAGTCCTCATTTCTTCTCAAACCTCATGAACAGAGTATGCATTCTAGTTCATTTCTGGTCTGATGTACCAGAATTTCCCATTGAGCTCCACTTAGAACACTCTAAAGATTTCCCAGCTTGCATCTCTAAACTTTTCAAAATTCTTCCCCCTACATACCAACTTCCAACACTTCTTAACCACATGATCAGTTAGTCAGAGCAATGACCCCATTTCTTGCTACCAAATTCTGTTTCAGTCAACTTTTGCATTGCTGTGACCAAAATACATGATAAGAACAACTTAGTGGAGGAAAAGTTGATTTGGTATTCCCAGTCCATAGACAGCCAGCTCCATTGCTCTTAACATCAGTGGGAAAGGGCCCAGTCAAGAAAAGCTAAAAATCAGTTCATGGCAGGGTGAGGAATGAGAAAGAAAGAAGAGGGGAAGGGGCCATAGAGAAAGTGCACCTATCCAGGGCCTCCAGTGACCTACCCCTTCCAAACATGCCCCACTTGCCTAAAGTTACCATTCAATCAGCCCATTCAAACTAGGATGGACCGATTAGGTAACAGCTCTCATAATCTAACCATTTCACCTCTGAATATCCCAGCATTAAGAGGAACTTTTGGAAGAAATCTCATATCCAAACCATTAGAGAAACACAATAAAAGTTAATTTAAACAATAAGGAACATTCTAACAGCAGTTATGAGGTTCATATAAAGAGTTCAGTGAATAAGGAGTACAAAGTAATAACCCAGGAAAAAGTACTGTATAAAACTCTTGTATATCCTCAATGTTTCTTATGTGTCTACAGTGGAACTCACCTTCCAGACAGAAATGAACATGGTTTAGTCATTAGCTGCCGGTTAAATGGAGGTGAGAAAACAGAGACTTACCCCGCTCAGATGCAGGAAATTGGGAAACTGCAGACCTTGGAAAAATGCTAGAGCAGGAAGAAGGACACGAAGAGGAGATGTAAGGCTCTTGTCTTAGCTTCTTTCAGACTCTCCAATCATATTATTCACTCCATCTGTGGCGAGGAATGAAAGGCAAAGATTACAACTCCAGGTATTTCCCTCCACATGGAAACATGAGGATTAAACATAATGTAGGATTTTTGTTTGTTTGTTTGTTTTTGTTTGGTAACACTTAAGGCTATGGTATGTATGCACATTTTCCAAAAGAAATTTCTGCCGAAATAGGAAGTTCTACATTTTCTCTAAAATTCTCTTTGTACAGCTCCTTTTCTTTTTCCTACTTCTTGAAAACTATATGTGGTGGAATAATAATCATCCTATTTTTGATGCTGCTTTACAATAGGATATTCACGGTCTTGTACACAAAAGAGGAGGACTAGATCAAGGTAGGTAATATTTTGATAAAAGGAAGCTTAATCTCAGCTACCCTCATGAGTCAGTAGCTTATGTGGAAGAAAAAGTTAGTGTTAGAAAGAAACATGTTCATCTTAAAGTTATTTCACTCTAATTGAGGAAAAGAATGTTAAACTTTCCTTCATTTTATGGTTTAGATCTGGAATGTCCCCGAACACATGAAATGTCCCATGAGTGGAATCTTGGTCCCCATGAAATAATGTTCTGAGGTCTGGTTTTTGTGAAGTGATTGGATCATGGAGGATTTCATTTTATCAATGGTCTAATCCACTGAGGGATTCCTTGTTAAACGAGAGGTTTTGGAAACTAGAAGGTGGAACCTAGTTGAAGGCAGTGGGCCCTTGGGAGAATATCCTTGGAGACTACACCTTGCCTCAGACCCCTTCCTCTCTAGCTGCTTCCCTGCCGCCATAAAGTGAGCAACTTTGCTCTGTCACATCCTTCCTCCATGATATACTGCTTCATCACAGGTCCAAGAAACAATGGAGCTGCTGGACCATGGACTGAAACCTCTGAAACTCTGAGCAAAAAAAAAAAAAAAAAAATCCTTCCTCCTTTAAGTAGTTTTTCTCAGTGTCTTTGTGACAACAACAAAAAGCTGATTAACACACTTTGTAACCACCTTACCATAAAATCTGAAGAAACTGATAAACTTTTTTCTCAACTCAATAGAGGGAAGTGAGATGTAATCAGATAACTGAAGTTGCTTCCACAGAGAAGAAACAGCCTGGGGATTTTCTGCCCTTCCAAACTTCCAAGGTATAATTTTGCTGTTTGTATTAACACCTGCAAAGTATTTTTTCATGGGGAAAAATGTTAAGTCCACTGTCTACCTTATAATAAAATTTTTGATTTTGAATTTTTTGTTAAAATACCATGTAAGCCTTTCTACTGGCAACAGAGCTTGAGGTGGGTCCATCCCCACTCCATGGTGGAAATAAGTATCATATCTACTTCTTTGAATTCCTTCAGCAGTCTATCAGTAACTGCCTTTATTTCAGGTTGTATCAGGAAAATTAGAGAAAGCATCTTAAAAAGACACTGTGAAGATATTTTGAAAAACAAATTTATTGGGTTTCGTCCCAATATTCTACACTGACTAATGTTTAGAGTCCATATGTAACAATGGATTTTAAAGTCTGATAAATAACATAAATAGTCAAAAATTCAAAAGATTATATCAGACACCTGGGAAATTGTCTCTTGCCATTTTTTGCTATACTTAATCTTTTATCATTTTCAAAATTTATACCTAATTTTTTTTACACAGTCTTTGATAAATTCCTTTTTGGAAGTTTGTTTCCTGTTTGAAGATAAATTTTTCTCTTAATTTTTTTAAAACTATAATTTATATTTTTTGTTTTGGAGTGATTTCATAACAATGAGGAGCATCATATTTAGACAAAAAGATAAAAACTGTACACAATTTTTCGTAAGTCGTTGAAAGTGTTCTCAGATGGAAAGGTTTACCAGACAGCTCTCAATTTTGCACTGTGTAATATAAGATCTACAAAGAAGATAACCAGCAGTAATAGGTTAACATGTAAATAATTAAATGTAACAAAATCAGAATATGTGAAATTGAATCATGTAGATATTTTATGCTGTATACAGTTGTTGATATTAAATTATGTCATTACTTTTAATCAGATTTCATCCCTTGTTGTGATTGCCTGTACTCTGTTGGTGTTACAACAGGGCCTATAGCAGTTAGAATTTTTTGGTATCTGACCTATTCATAGTGTTTAAAATAAATAGGATTTATTTTATTTTCAAGTAACAAGAGGCAGGGAGCAGGTGAGGTGGGTACAGCTGCTTAAAGAAATGAAGAAGTGCCTCAAATCCCACAAGTTCTCCTGTGTGGGTAAGTGCCCTACCAAGGCTACTCCAGGTATCTTTGGCTAGATACTGAAATCTTCAGTGCCACAGTTTGAACTATGTGTTATAATCAAACAAGATAAGGCTCTTATAGTCAGAAAGTAACATATCTGCTATTGCATTGCTGTTCTACAGAAATGAATTATAATTCCAACACTGTATAATAACTGTGCAGTTTTCTAAATTTATATTGCCTAAGATTCACATATAAAATTTATGAAACAGGCAGATTTCAAGTCTACAAAGAAGAGAATCTTATTCAGTAGCATAAAGCAGGGCTCAAAATTTTGTGCTTTAAATTAGCATCCCAGGTAATTCTGGTATAGTTGTTTATGGACTATTATTTGAAAAATACCAGTAAACTCTAGTGAAGGTCATTGAAGATTCTTTCCAATATGGTGGGTGGAGTTCAAAAATCATTGGCATTTAAATTTATTAAAGCTTTTTCTTCAATTTCTCTTAATTTTATTCTTTAGTATACTCCTAACATTTTTTCCTCCTTTTTCTGTTTTTATATGTAAAACTCTATGACTCCTCACAAACTCTATTTCCAAAACCAACAAAAATGATTAAATTGATTTTAATAATTATTTTTTCATCTTCATTGATTCTTAGACAAGAATCATTGATTGCAGATATCAGTCTGGAATATATCCTGACAAAATTACTTATGGCTAATTTTAATTACTTCAAATTATATTTGAAAATGGCAATGTATTATTTTTCCAGTTTGAGAGTATGCAAGGCATTCAGTCTTCAGAGTTGCCGGTCAAAGAATCCCCCTCCTCTTTATTTTTGGTCTATCACTTTCCTTTGATATTGGTACTAATTTTTGAAAATACCCTTTTCACTCTTTCATTGCATACATATAGTTTACCATAAAGGATGAAGAGGGGGTTAGTAGTTGTAGAATACTAAAAATTGCTCTCCGTGTGACCCATATTCAGTAACATGCTGGAGCAGGCTCCTGCTGGCTAGTTAGTGCCAGTTGTTATATCTAGAGCCAACTCAGTGTTCAGTGGCATTGGGTTGATATATAGAAACTGGTCATGGTGGATACACCGGATATACTCTATACCACAGAAATTAGAACATGGTACAAATTAGGTTTTTTATTTGTTTATTTATAGATTTTTCGTTTGTTACTTCCTATATTGGTAAGCAAACAGATATAAATGTCAAGTGTATCTACCTTTCCTCACGTTCAAACTTTGCATACCGGGTGCCTATTCGTTCCTATTGCTACAAATTAGGAAGCTAATTAAGAACAATGAATCTTGTAGAGGAAATGAAGTCATTGTCTCTAATTCACTGAGAATAATTTATAAATGTTCACTGAAATAAATACACTAAGATTCTTATTTGCTTAGAGGCATGGGTCTTATCAAAAGTCAGCTCAAGAAGGAGAAAAAAGGAGAAGGGAAGGAAGGGAGAACAGAACTAGGTGAAATCAACAAAATTCTAGACATGTTTTGTTTTACTTTCATTCCAAATTTTAAAACAAAGAAAACATGATCAGATTCTGAAGATCTGAAGTGGAATCCTTGTTAATAAAATGAAGTAAAAGTAAACAACATTTTTTTTAATGCCCTAACTAGTTTCTAGTAAAAAGTCTTGATTTAATTGAAAATATTTTACTCATCTTTCTCCAACTGATGAATTCAGCTGTTTTTGAAGGACAGAATAGCCATAGAGGAAGAAGAGTATGGAATGGTTCAGGAACAGTGACTCACATAAATGATTTACCATTTTCTGTAGGATGCATAGATGAGATCATCACGGTGGAAAATATTGATTTGTTTATAAGAAAGTATAAAGTCAGAACTGAGTCAACCCTCAAAGAACACACTACAGAACTATGCCCTATAAAATCCTACAAAGACAAGCTGTATTGTTAATCAGCCTCCGCACAACCTAGTTTTGCAAGATACCCTTGGCTGATGCTGGAGTCAGGTATCCTTAAGTCAACAAGATATGTTAATAGTGAAGAAATATGTTTGTAGTTGTTTTTGTTGGTGAGAGTTCTTTAGAATTCTGAAGGCAGGTTGTGTATTGCAAGATTGGAAGGACTACTATATTAACACTCCAAAGATAACAGTCTCGTGATTGATAAATTACACAACACATGAACTCTGTAGTTAGTACATCAATCTAGATACATGACATACCATGTAAGAGACTTTTAAAAATGTCTCAACAGAGAAGATGAGTTTGGGAAAGAAACACACCAGAAAGACATTGTAAAGAATTTGTCACCATCCCTTCCCAAACAACCTATCATTCTCGGTTATTTTTCTGAGACTATTCAATTAGATTAGTTGCAATATTAATTGATAACTTCAAAACAACACAAAGACTGAAATGAATATTTTATACACAGACAAGGACAGTCAAAAGAATCCAATTACCATGTATATAACACAAATTAAATTATTTTAATTTTTTGTTCAAATCTGTCTCAGTATATATCTAGTTCGTTCCACTTTAACCTGTACACACCATGCAAGAAATCTTTCAAAATATCAATATTATTATTAATATCATCAAATGTAATTCTGAAGAATGATATACTGAACTACTGAATAAGCAGTGGAGAATTAAGTCCATTTGGTCTTGTGTATTAAGCGTCATTATTTATTCAACAGAAACCTAATCTGAAGTAGAGGCATAAAAAATTCAGGATGGATTTCACATTAATTGGGAAGAAGTGTGAAGATGACCTAGTATTAAGAGTGGATCTAGGGCTTATTATACTATTTAACTCTTGCTTCTACTTCTCTCTGTATTTTGGCCACACTCTCTGTTACTGAAGACAATCTTTCTCATGGTGGAGAAATGGGTAACATGAGCACTGAGCATCCTTCCGCACTGGGAACCCAGAATCAAGAGGAATTTATAATCACCCTTGCAAAAAAATAATGACCCTTCTTTGTTTAAATTATATGCTCATCCTCAAAATAATGAGGCAGTATAATTGAGTCCTATGTAACTTCTCCTAAATCTGGGGGTTTGTATAAGATCATTGACAGATTTCCTTCGTTACCAAAAAAGAAAAAAGAAAAAAAATCTAAATTTTTTCCAAAGATGGAAGGTTAAGAGGGAGACAAAAATCAAGAGATGTTTACTATGCCATTCAGCAAATTATGCAGATTTGATTTCTGGTATTTCTTAGCTTTCCCACAAAACCATATTTTTCTCCAATTCATATAGAAATTGTAAATAAACATAAGTTTTGATTTACAACATATTTCTTTTTCACATACATAATTCTATTTGTAGTTTGAGTAGATTTCTCTCATTTGCAGTTAGGAGTCCTAATTGATAAGGTTTTCCATGATTTGTTCTATTTGTTATAAGTATTCCAAATGAGAAAATAAAAGCAGGTCTGGGTTTTGACTAATTTCATTGAGTCTTATTTATCCATTTATATTTATTTTAATCTCTTTGCTTTCCTCTTTTCTCTTTCAACCTTTTGGAGCTGCAATGCCCAAGGTTAAGCATATATGTGGTTCAGGTCATCTGGTTCTTACAACACTGTTAGATGATGTATTGCTCAATTTTCTGTCCAGTTGGTGAAAGTAAATCAGAGTACCATTAGTTTGGAATTTATTAGAAAATGATGATAAAGAGTGCTTTCTAGGACTATTTTGTCTTGGAAAAGGAAGAAAGAATTTCAAAAGGTTTTAATAACACGGGGTTATAAAATTTCAGCTATTCTTGGAAATTGTTGGTCAGTCAGTTCTAAAAAGAAAAAAAAATATTGCTCTGTGGATCAATAGTTATTAGTCAAACCAAATTTATTAAGAAAGATGAAAGGAAGAATTGGGAGCTAAATTATGTTTCAGTGTAATGGGATGAACAATGATATGAGACAAAGACATGTAAGGGCCACAGTAGAAGTCAGTTTTGTATGGTCTCTTCTGAATTTTGTGTAATATTGTCAAGACTGCATAAAAGTAGAACTCTCTAAACATACCTCTTTATTTATTTACAAGAAGCCTAACTTTTTAGGTTGCTTTTTAAAATAAGTTATGGGTATTTAACCTGTAATTTCAGAAAAAAAAAAAACCTGAAAAATATTCTTTCATTCTTTGTCAATTAAATTTAGAATATTCCCCTGACAACTGTTCAGGGATCTGATATCCTTTGCAATTGGATAACAAAAATATGTAAGGTTTGCTTAATACATAAATGAAATAAATAAATAGCCAATACTTAAGCATATGATAGAGATCCTAATTTAATGTTAACTATTTGACATCTATGATTTTTTAAAAACATTTCCTAAGAAAACAGCATTAAAATTTTTATTCATTGGAAACTATTTGACTTCTATATGGACCCTATAAATATATGATAGCTGAATAGCATTCATTTTGGAAAATGATTTTCTATGAAAGTATCAGTGTAATGTTGTCCATTGTACAACAGGCTCAACTGATTTGCATTAGTGTATCGTGGTCATTCGGGTAATAATACAAAATAACAATTTAGTATATTGTCCTAAGAATCAATTGATTGTTTTACTGAAAACATAATAAAAGAGGACCCATCAATTGGGTATTTAAATGTATGCATATAGTGATAAAAACAGGTTTAAAAAGATTACCAGTCATCACCATCAATCAACACAGAAGGAAAAGCAAAGAATCTCAGATGCAGTTGTTCATGCGAACAGTGTGTACTACACCAACTCTATCTTGGCCAGAGTGGTTTTGGAAACAGTTATTGTGTAGATACTAAATACCCTCCCCATAACAGAGAATATCCCTGTTAATACAGCATATAAAATTAAAATATATCAGTTACTTCTTTTCTCCTGAAAGATTGGAGGAATCTGAGAAGTATAAATGCTTCGTCTCGTAAATATTTCATTGTCAATACATATTTTTAAATTAACATAATGCATAGTGTCATTGTTCCTAGAAATCAATGCCCATAATTTTAATAATTTAGTTTTATTTAAACATAACTACCTGTCATTGGATTAAATTGAAAATGCTCAGAAGTAGGACCTGTGTTTCCAAATAAAAGTTAACTTAAGTGTATCTTCTCTCCTGACTGAGAACCACCCAGAAATAAGTGCTGCGAGGTGAGTTATATTAACTGCCTCATCCACAAAATACAATTTAGATCATACAGTCAAAGCCTTTAGACCTGTTAGCCTGCAGCCTTCAACACTTCTGCAGAAAACTGGTGGTATTCAAATTTTGCTTGTAAAGAGGAAGAATCCCATAGTGGTTGAGACATACCTATTCTAGACACAGATATCTGGATTCGAACCTTAATTCTATCACACACTGCTTTAAGGACTTGGGGCAAATTCTTAGAACACCTGTCGCGGAGTTCTTACCTCCCAAATGTCAGAAAGAAGAACTAATATTCTACCTCATAGTATTGCTATGATGGTGAATGGTTGGTTATATACAAAACTTCTTAAAACAATTCCTGGTTCACACTGTGTACTTTGTAACTGTGAGCTCATATTATAGGAATCCGGGGTATCTTTCTTAGAGGAAAGCCTTTAAATAAAGTTTATAGCATGAGGTCAGGGTAGAGACAAATCATTTGGGTAACTGATGACTATAGTGAGGATGTCACGGGAGAGCAATCTGTAAGCAGGGTGGTGACAGCTATGAAAATCCACCTTCCAGGGCTTGCAATCAGACAGAAAATTTATACTTTTTCCTTCTCTTTCACAGGCTATTCCTAGAGTAGAATTCTGAGAGGTGACTTTTTTTTTTAATTTATTTGTTTTGATTCATTGTAAACAAATGGGGTACAGCTTGTTTCTCTAGTTGTACATGAAGTAGAGTCATACTATTTGTGTAATCATACATGTACATAGGGTAATGATGTTGTCTCATTCTGTTATTTTTCCTTTCCGCCATACCTCCCACCCCTTTTTTTTCCCATATACAATCCATCCTTCCTCCATTCTGGCCTTCCTCTCACCCTCTATTATGTATTATTATCCACTTAGAGAGATCATTCGTACTTTGGTTTTTTGGGATTGGCTTATCTCACTTAGCACAATATTCTCCAACTGCATCCATTTGCCTGCAAATGCCATAATTTTATTACTTGTTATGGCCGAGTAATATTGCATGGTATATATATATATATATATACACCACAGTTTCTCTATTCATTCATCAATTGAGGGGCATCTAGGTTGGTTCCACAATCTGGCTATTGTGAATTGAGCAGCTATGAACATTGATGTGGCTGCATCACTGAGTATGCTGATTTTAAGTCCTTTGGGTATAGGCCAAGGAGTGGATAACTGGGTCAAATAGTGGTTCCATTCCAAGTTTTCAAAGGAATCTCCACACTGCTTTCCAGAGGGGCTGCACTAATTTGCAATCCTACCAGCAATGTATGAGTGTACCTTTTTCCCCACATCCTCGACAACACCTATTATTGCCTGTATTCTTGATAATCACTATTCTAATTGGGGTGAGATGGAATCTTAGGGTAGTTTTGATTTGCATTTCTCTTATTACTAGAAATGTTGAACATTTTTTCATATATCTGTTGATTGCTTGTAGATCTTCTTCTGTGAAGTGTCTGCTCATTTCCTTAGCCCATTTATTGATTGGGTTATTTGTATTCTTGGTGTAAAGTTTTTGAATTCTTTATAGATTCTGGAGATTAGTGCTCTATCTGAAGCACATGTGGCAAAGATTTTCTCCCACTCTGTAGGCTCTCTCTTCACATTGCTGATAGTTTCCTTTGCTGAGAAAAAGCTTTTTAGTTTGAATCTATCCCAATTATTGATTCCTACTTCTGTTTCTCGTGCTTTGGGAGTCATGTTAAGGAAGTCTGATCTTAAGCTGACATGATGAACATTTGGACCTACTTTTTCTTCTACAAGGTGCAGGGTCTCTGGTTTGATTCCAAAGTCCTTGATCCATTTCGAGTTGAGTTTTGTGCAGGGTGAAAGATAGTGGTTTAGTTTTATTCTGCTGCATGTGGATTTCCAGTTTTCCCAGCACCATTTGTTGAACAGGCTATTTTTTCTCCATTGTATATTTTTGGCACCTTTGTCTAGTATGAGAAAACTATATTTAATGTGGGTTTGTCTCTGTGTCCTCTATTCTGTACCATTGATCTACCTGTCTATTTTGGTGCCAATATCATGGTGTTTTTGTTACTATTGCTCTGTAATATAGTTGAATGTCTGATATTGTGATACCCCATGCTTCACTATTCCTGCTAAGGATTGCTTTAGTTATTATTCTAGGTCTCTTATTTTTCCAAATAAATTTCATGATGCTTTCTCTATTTCTATGAGGAATGCCATTGGAATTTTAATTGGAATTGCATTGAATTTGTATAGCACTTTTGGTAGTATGGTAATTTTGACAATGTTAATTCTGCCTATCCAAGAATATGGGAGATTATTCCATCTTCTAAAGTTTTCTTTAACTTCTTTCTTTAGAGTTCTGTAGTTTTCATTGTAGAGGTCTTTCACTTCTTTTGTTAGATTGATTCCCAAGTATTTTATTTTTTATGAGGCTATTGTGAATGAGGTAGTTTTCCTACATACTCTTTCAGAGGATTTATCACGTATGAATAAAAACGCATTAGATTTATGAGTATTGATTTTATATCCTGCTATTTTACTGAATTCATTTATGAGTTCTAGAAGTTTTCTGGTGGAATTTTTTTTTTCTTTTCTTTTCTTTTTTTTTTTTTGTGGTGCTGGGGATCGAACTCAGGGCCTTGTGCTTGCAAGGCAAGCAATCTACCAACTGAGCTATCTTCCCAGCCCTGGTGGAATTTTTGAAATCCTCTAAATATGGAATCATATCATCAGCAAATAGGGATAGTTTGAGTTCTTCTTTTCCTATTTATATCCCTTTAATTTTTTTAGTCTGTCTAATTGCTCTGCCTAGAGTTTCAAGGACAATGTTTAATATAAGTGGTGAAAGAGGGCACCCCTGCCTTGTTCCAGTTTTTAGGGGGAATGCTTTTAGTTTTTCTCCATTTACAATTATATTGGCCATGGGCTTAGCATAGATAACCTTTACAATGTTGAGGTATGTTCCTACTAACCCTATATTTTCTAGTTTTTTGAGCATGAACTGGTGCTGTATCTTATCAAATGCTTTTTCTGCATCTATTGAAATAATCATGTGATTCTTAACTTTAAGTCTGTTGATATGGTGAATGACATTTATTGGCTTCTGGATATTGAAGCAACCTTGCATCCCTGGGATAAATCCCACTTGATCGTGGTGCACTATCTTTTTAATATTTTTTGTATGCGATTTGGTAAAATTTTGTTAAGAATTTTTGCATCTATGTTCATTAGAGATATTTGTCTGAAATTTTCTTCCTTCTATGTGTGTCTGGTTTTGGTATCAGGGTGATATTAATTTCATATGATGAGTTTTGAATAGTTCCCTCCTCTTCTATTTCATGGAATACTTTGAGGAATATTGGAATGAGCTCTTCTTTGAAGGTCTTGTAGAACTCAGCTGAAAATCCATCTGGTCCTGGACTTTTCTTTGTTGGTAGGCTTTTGATGACTTCTATTTCATTGCTTGAAATTGATCTGTTTAAATTGTGTATATCCTCCTGATTCAGTTTGGGTCGATCATATGTCTCTAGATTAAATCATATGCTATTGAATGATGCATGGATAACAGAAGACATTTGGGGTAGAATTAA
The DNA here is from genome assembly GCF_902686445.1 of Sciurus carolinensis. Taxonomy (NCBI): domain Eukaryota; kingdom Metazoa; phylum Chordata; class Mammalia; order Rodentia; family Sciuridae; genus Sciurus; species Sciurus carolinensis. The sequence continues at coordinate 143,232,401 of NC_062216.1, forward strand.
AAAAAATTATTAGAGGTAAGCAAGAAGAAAAACACAACATATCAAAATCTATGGGACACTGTGAAAGCAGTACTAAGAGGAAAATTCATTTCATGGAGCACATTCAATAAAAGAAGAAAAAGTTAACAAACTACCTAACACTAGAGTTCAAAGTCCTAGAAAAAGAAGAACAGATCAACACCAAAAGTAGTAGAAGACAGGAAATAGTTAAAATCAGAACTGAAATGAATAAAATTGAAACAAAAGAAACAATCGAAAAAAATAGGCAAACAAACTTGGTTCTTTGGAAAAAATAAACAAAATTGATAAAACCCTTAGTCCAACTAACAAAGAGAAGGATGGAGAAAATTCAAATTACTAAAATTCAGGATGAAAAAGGATATATCATGACAGACACTATTGAAATACAAAACACAATTAGAAGCTACTTTGAAAATCTATACTCCAACAAATAGAAAATCTCAAGGTAACTTTTATTGTGGTTTTGGTTTACTGTCACAGTTCTCCATCTCAAAGCAAATACTCAGAAAATGCATGCATTTAGAAGATACATTTTAGTTATCATTTTATAGGTAAAATAACTCAATATAAAAATGACTAATTGATCTTCCTTAGGTCACACAACTAATTCTAACAGGTGATGACATAATAGCCCTAGTCCCTGTTCTAGGGCTTTACATAATAAAACTCATATTGAAATACTTCTATTTGGAATCCCAATACACCAAACCAAAGACAAATTCAGAAAAAATAATGGAAAGTGTGAAATTTAGGAAAATTAAAGATATAGGTTCTAGAACTGATTATGCTATCTAACTTGAAGTCACAGGATATGACTTATAAACCAAATGCCCAGAAAATTTCTGATTATAAAGTCAATAAAATGCATGTTTTCTGAAATCAGTTACATTTCTTGCTTCATGATCCATCTTTATACTGACATTAAAATAGTATGAAAGGAAGAAATAATAAAAGGTAAATTAGATGCTATTACTCAGTCATTTCTAATAGTATCATATCTCTCACTTACCTATAGCTTCCTTAATTTATATGTATTATTTCTGTATTTAGCAATGAGCTTACTAGGAAGCAAGACTCTGCTCATTCTAAGAAGTTTTCTGACAGGCATGGTGGCACACTTCTGTAATCCCAATGACTTGGGAGGCTGATGCAGGAGGGATGAAAGTTCAAAGCCAGTCTCAGCAATTTATTGAGACCCTAAGCAACTCAGTGACACTCTTTCTCAAAATTTAAAAAAACCTCCAACACCTAGAGACAAAAAAATAAACTATTGAAAGATGCATGAATAACGGAAGACATTTGGAGGGAAATAAAAAAATTCTTAGAGGTAAACAAGAACAATGGTACAACATATCAAAATCTCTGGGATGCTATGAAAGCAGTACTAAGAGGAAAATTCATTGCATTGAGCGCATTCAATAAGAGAAGAAAAAGTCAACAATACCTAACATTATAGCTTAAAGTCCTAGAAAAAGAAGATCAGATCAACACCAAAACTAGTAGAAGACAGGAAATAACTAAAATCAGAACTGAAATCAATGAAATTGAAACAATAGAAACAATACAAATAATTGACAAAACAAAAAGTTGGTTCTTTGAAAAAATAAACAAAATTGATTATTCACCACACTAACAAAGAGGAGAGAGAAATATCAAATTACTAAAATTCGTGATGAAAAAGGAATTATCATGACAGATACTATTGAAATTCCAAAGCATAATTAAAAGCTACTTTAAACATCTATACTCCCAACAAAATAAAAAAATCTCAAAGACATCAACAGTTTTTAGGAGACATATGATCCATCCAAATTGAATCTGATAAATTTAAATAGATTAATTTCAAGCAATGAAATAGAAGAAGTCATTAAAAGTGTACCAAAAAAAGAAAAGTCCAGGATCAGATGAATTATCAGCCGAGTTCAACAAGACCTTCAAAGAAGTACTCATTCCAATACTCCTGAAAGTATTTCATGAAATAGAAGAGGAGGGAACTATTCAAAACTCCTTCTATTAAATTAATATTACCCTGATACAAAACGAGACAAAGACATAACAAGGAAAGAAAACATCAACCCAATATCCCTGAAGAACATAGATGCAAAAATTCTAAACAAACTTCTAGCAAATCACATACAAAAACATATTAAAAAGATAGCACACCAAGTTCAAGTGGGTTTCTTCCCAGGGATGCATGGTTGGTTCAATGTCCAGAAATCTATAAATGTAATTCACCACATCAACAGGCTTAATTTTAAGAATCACATGATTATTTCAATAGATGCAGAAAAAGCATTTGATAAGATACAGCACCCGTTTATGCTCAAAACACTAGAAAAAATAGGGATAGTAGGAATATACCTCAACATTGTAAAAGTTATCTATGCTAAGCCCATGACCAATATCATTGTAAATGGAGAAAAACTGAAAGCATTCCACCTAAAAACTCGAACAAGGCAGGGATGCCCTCTTTCACCACTTCTAAGCAACATCGTTCTTGAAACTCTAGGCAGAGCAATTAGACAGACCAAAAAAATTAAAGAGATGCGAATAGGAAAAGAAGAACTCAAACTATCCCTATTTGCTGATGACATGATTCCATATTTAGAGGATTTCAAAAATTCCACCAGAAAATTTCTAGAACTCATAAATTAATTCAGTAAAATAGCAGGATATAAAATCAATGCTCATAAATCTAATGCATTGTTATTCATAAGTGATGAATCCTCTGAAAGAGATATTAGGAAAACTACCTCATTCACAATAGCCTTATAAAAAATAAAAAAAACTTGGGAATCAATCTAACAAAAGAGGTGAAAGACCTCTACAATGAGAACTACAGAACACTAAAGAAAGAAATTAAAGAAAACTTTAGAAGATGGGAAGACCTGCCATGTTCTTGGATTAGCAGAATTAATATTGTCAAAATTACCATACTACCAAAAGTGCTATACAAATTCAATGCAATTCCAATTAAAATTCCAATGACATTCCTCATAGGAATAGAGAAAGCAATCATGAAATTCGTTTGGAAGAATAAGAGACCCAGAGAAGCTAAAGTGATATTTAGCAGGAAGAGTGAAGTAGGTGGTATCACAATAGCAGACTTTCAACTGTACTACAGAGCAATAGTAATAAAAATGGCATGGTATTGGTATCAAAATAGGCAGGTCAATAGTACTGAATAGAGGAGATAGAGATAAACCCACATAAACAGTTATCTCATACTAGGCAAAGGTGTCAAAAACATACAATGGAGAAGATAGGCTTTTCAACAAATGGTGCTGTTAAACTGGAAATCCATGTGCAGCAAAGTGAAATTAAATCCCTATCTCTCACCCTGTACAAAACTCAACTCAAAATGGATCAAGGACCTAAGAATCAGACCAGAGACCTTGTACCTAATAGAAAAAAATAAGTCCAGATCTTCATCGTATCAGCCCAGGACCAGACTTCCTTAATGTGACTCCCAAGGCACAAGAAATCAAAGCAGGAATCAATAAGTGGGATAGATTCAAATTAAAAAGTTTTTTCTCAGCAAACTATTAACAATGTGAAGAGAGAGCCTACATAGTGGGAGAAAATCTTTGCCACACAATCTTCAGATACAGTGCTAATCTCCAGAATCTATAAAGAACTCAAAAATCTTTACACCCAGAATACAAATAACCCAATCAAAAAATGGGCTATGGAAATGAGCAGACACTTCATAGCAGAAGATCTATAAGCAATGAACAAATATATGAAAAAATGTTCAACATCTCTAGTAATAAGAGAAATGCAAATCAAAATTAAGATTTATCTTATCCCATTTAGAATATCTATCATCAAGAATATAAGCAACAATAGGTGTTGGCAAGAATGTGGGGAAAAAGGTACACTCATACATTGTTGGTGGGGTTGCAAATTAGTGCAGCCCCTCTGGAAAGCAGTATGGAGATTCCTTAGAAAATTTGGAATGGAACCACTGTTTGACCCAGCTATCCAATTCCTTTGCCTATACCCAAAGGACTTAAAATCAGCATACTACAGTGATGCAGCCACATAAATGTTTATAGAAGCTTAACTCACAATATCTAGATTGTGGTAACAACCTAGATGCCCTTCAACAGATGAATGAATAAATACACTGTGGTATATATATGCAATGGAATATTATTCAGCCAAAAAGAAGAATAAAATTATGACATTTGCAGGTAAATGGATGGAGTTGGGGAATATCATGCCAAATCTAATAAGCCAATCCCAAAAACCAAAGACTGAATGATTTCTCTGACAAGTGGTTGATTTTACATATTGGGAGGGGGGAGGTAAGGTAGAACTGGAAGAAGGATGAATTGTATAGACAGAAATAAGGGGTGGGAGAGGAAAATAAAGATAATAGAATGAGACAAACATTATTACATGTATGATTACACAAATGGCATGACTCTACTTCATATACAACCAGAGAAACGATAGTTGTACTCACTTGTATACAATGAATCAAAGTAAAAATATAAAATTAGATCAGAATTGTGGCTCAGAGGTTAATGGCACCTGGGTCAATCTCTGCTGCCCACAAAAAAAAAAAAAAAAAAAAAATGTTTTCTTTCCATTTGATATCTTTACATTTATCCAAAGTAACTCAGTCAACTGTGAAGAAGATTGAGCCTGTCAGTGTGACATTCCAGGATCCATAATTGATTATTAGGATTTTTGACATTTGTCCTAAGTATATACTGTGAGCACCATCCATCAAAACTTTTTAAAGACTTTTCCCATATTAGAAATAAACAGTAAACATTGTGAATTAACCCTGCAGAATTTTCCCTGGATAATTCTGTCACAGAATGCTTCATGAGAAAAAAAATCTTTTAGAAATCAGTATATTATGCTTTGATATTAAAGTTGTAAAGAATTCTAAATCAGAAAAGGAGCATGGGGGATTTAAAAAGGCAATATTTATCTTTTTTTATTCAGTAAAAAAAGTTATTTCAAGAAACATCAGTATTAAACTCTTCATATAAAATTCCCTCAATCAAAATTAAGGAATAATTTAATCAATTTAATTTAGTATAGGAAAAAGTCTCCTTTGTTTAACTCTTAAACCACGGCCAAAATTTTTTGGAAAAAAATCCACAATCACTTCAAGTATATCCCAAATTTGACCAGTCCTCATCGTGTCCTCTGCTATCACATATTTAAGCTACTTTTCATTTTGCATCTGAATTATTTCATTAGATAATTCAGCAGAAGTTTAACTAGTAAAACTCTGTATTTTATTGCCCTATCCACCCCACCTCCTTCTTTCTCTTTTGTGTGCATTTTCCCAAGGGATCCCATTGACATTTAAGATTTCCTGTCTCCTATGTCTTCCTATCATATTCATACAACTGGTAGACCTTCTGATGATCTTTCAGGTGCATACAATCTAGCCTGAAGTTACCTCTCAGAGTTTCAATCACTAAGCCCCTTTTCCATGTTTCCAGCCACCCTCTCTTCCTTATTGTTGTGCCAGCACGACTTTCCTACACTTGAGGTTATGCATTGTGTTAGCTAACTTTTCAGGCTTGTGACCAAAATACCTAACAAGAACAATTTAGAAAAGTTAATTTGGGGTCCAATTCAGAGATTCAGTCAATGGTCAGCTAACTCCATTGCTCTGGGCCCTAGTCAGACAAAAAATCATGACTAAAGGGTGAGGTGGAGGAGAAGTACTCAAACTACTCACCTAGTAGTCTCTAGGAAAGAGAGAGGGTGTGGTGGAGAGGGAAAGATGCAATCCCTAAGGACACACCCCCAAAATCCCCTCCTTCAGTGGCTTCTCATCTGCCTACAGAACCACCCAGTATGATAGTTATGTTATTAATGCTGTCATGTTATTAATGTTATTAATCCATCAAGTGGATTAATCCATTGATTAGTTTACAGCACTCATAATCTAACAATTTCACTTCTTTTAATGTAGGAGCTTTGGGGGACAACTCATCTCTGAAACATAACATGTACTTTCTCCCTCAGTTTGAAATGTTCTGTGCCCTATTATTTGCACAACTTCAGGTATTTGCTAATTTGCTTCCTTCATGTATTTTATATAAATTTCAACACACTCCTGTAAAATGCTTTGGTTTCTCATAGCAAACACCACCATCTAACTCACTGAATATTCATTTGTTTATTTCCTATCACCATTCACCATAATATAAGCTATATGAGGACAGGGATAATGTTTTGTTCACTGTCATGTCCTCATAAAAATATGGTGACTCAAAGAGTTACTGCCTGAAAGAATAGACAATTACAAGGAAAAAGTGAATGGAATAGTGGCATTTATAATTTACTCTGTAGCAATTGAATATAATTGTTTCAAACTACTGTCATTAATCACTTTCATTTCAAACTTTGTGGACTTCATTCTAAATAAATTTTACCATTTCTCTAATAGGAGTTATATGTATAATTAAAGTAAATATGATGTATATTTATATTTTTCTTAGGTTAGTGATCTTGAGAAAGTAGTCTTCCAATTTGAAACTTTAGGTGAGACTGCAACCTTAGGCAACATCTTGATTATACCCTGTGAGAATTTCTCAAGGAGAAAAACCAGTTAAGTTGTTTCTGGGTTCCTGATTCACAAAACCTATGAAAAAACAAATTTGTATTATTTTTGTTTCTGAATTTTGGAATTTTGTTATATACAATAGATAACTAATATTAATTACATAATTTTGCATAAATCTATATATGCTTAGAACTGGAAGTAATTTTTCTGATATTTCCTAAAGACTTTTTTATTTGCTTATTTTTGATTGAAGAGAAATTTATCATTAGCAAAATATAGTTTCTTCCAAAATAAAATGTTCTTAACTCTCAAAAGCATCATTGCCCAGATCTGAGCAATCAAAACTTTTTAAATCTTTTCTTTTTAATGTAAAGAGATGTTATAAGAAATATCTTATTGTATATTATCTCTAAAGTTCAAACATGATTTGATTTGTTTATTATATTCCATTGGTTTCCATATTTTCTATTTTATTGGTTCTAAAAGAAGCTGCTTTTCTGTAGAACTTTCCATTTCTTATTTCTCTTGCAGCCTTTTTGACAGTTTATTCTATTTATTTTGGTTTTGGCACATCTCTCTCTTTTTTTTTTTTTTTTTTTTTGTGGTGCTGGGGATTGAACCCAGGGCCTTGTGCTTGCAAGGCAAGCACTCTTCCAACTGGGCTATCTCCCCAGCCCTTTGGCACATCTCTGAGATAATTCTTTACCCACATAATCTCTCACTAATTTTATAATCACTTTTTTCTGTGTGTGTGACTCACAGTGTTTTCCTTTGATGCACTCCAAAAAATTTTCTCCACAGTGATAAGTAAACCTTTCCTCTTTTATTTAGCTAAGACCTTGCATTTCAAAGAAACAGCACCAAATATCACCAGAGCTTTAGGGGTTACTATTATATTTCAGCAAAATTCAATTAGTATATTTGTCTCACAATATAATAGTAGACATTTCTGAAAAAAAGACACTCAAGGAAACATTGGTCATGGGAAAGAGTTGGTTATAACTAAAATTATTACAAATTAGAAGTCAAAGTCAGCATTTTCAATCTAAAACTTCTAATTCAAAACCTCCATAACTGGAAGTGGGAGGTCAGTGGAAAGGGAAACTTTGTGTCAAATGGACCATGTTCAGTTTTCAGCAAATGAGGATTGAAAATAGAGAATCTTATAATATTTTTTTAAAAATTTTGTTTTTCTTAGTTATTCATGACAGTAGAATGTATTTTGGCAAATTATACATACATAGAGTATAACTAATTCTACTTAGGATCCCATTCTTGTGTTTGTACAAGATGTGGAGTTACCCTGGTCATGTATTCAAATACAAGGCAGTTTCATCTTAGAAAGGAAGTGTTTATTGGGCCTTTATCTGCTATTGGTGAAATGCATTAAATCTCTGTGTAATTGAATGTTTACTGTAAACCTGGCCTGAACTCTTCATTTCTTTTTTTTAGATTAGTGAAAGAAAAAAACACTTCTTTTCTTCTTTACTTGAACAAACAATTCCCAATTACTGCACATCTCAGTATTTCAATGCACTTTCTTCTTTTCCCCATTTAGGCTTTTCTTTATCAACATAACCAACTAAGTCTCCAGGTTTGGTGATTTTTAAAATATGCTTACTAGTCCTATAAAATACTTCTATTTTCTATATTTCTTGTCAGTCTCTGAACATTTTTTATTCAAACAAAAATCTTATTTCACAGTTATCCTATACCCAACTTCACTAAGCACAGAGCTTTATTGAAAGGTATGTCAAAACTATGCTAATGAGGTTTATAATAAATTCTTCTCACGCATTCTCACCAAGGCCTCCTGCTGCTATGAAATCTCTCTCTGTGTTATTGATAACATTACCAAAATTTGTACATAAACTTACATTTTCTTGAGTTTTCTGAGAGTGCTTATCCTGTCTTGAAACAAGAAAATAATCTTGTCTTCTGAATTTCAGAGAATCCTGTCATTCTTCCTACTTAATTTTGTAGCAACAAAGCTTTTCTATTGCCAGGGCTAATCTTCTGCCTGCATTTTATGTCTCTTTGTCTCCTACATTTTCTAGCAGTTGATTTCATCAATCTTTCCTTTTATATACATCTTCAACCTTTCTGAACCTCTGATCTTTTCTTCATTTTAAAATGTGCACAGGTCTATCATAATTTGAAATAACAAACTCCTTGGTTTTTCTTTCTTCCCCAGCTCCCGGACCACTTCTTTTCCAAAGACTAGTTCACATGAACTTATTCTCCTTTTTCAACATTGCTTCTCTCAATCCATGGTAATATGATCTTCGCCGCACTCTTGAAAGTGGTTCTTTCTTCAACAGTTAATTTACTTATCAGTGCACCTGAAAACTTTCAGTCTCCATTTGAATTGCTTTTGAACAGTGGGACCATTGAGTATCCTTTCCTATTGTTTGGCCTTTAACATCTTGCAGTAAGTATCAAGTTTTTCCTACCTGTCTGGGGACTCATCTCTGTCTGCTTTGCTGACTCAGCACTTATTGTGTGTATTTATAGACCCCACTAAGTGGTGATCTCACCCATTTGTATTCATGACTTCAATCACATCCTCTATGGCAGTGCTACTCCACCGTGGCTGCAAGCTGGGAAGAATTAAAAACTATTGATGACTAGTCTACCTCCAGTTATTCTGACTTTATTGGTCTGAGTGTAGTCTAGGTATTGGAATTTTCACAATCTCTCTGTTTAAAGTCATATTGAACAGCCAAGGCCCTGCTGGTGGATTTTTTCCTGACAACTGTTTTTTCCATTCTAATAAGGCTGCCAAATCAGTAAATAATAGTTTTAATTTTTTATCTGTTCTTAATTATATAAACTACAAATCAACTTACAATTTTATATTTTTGGTCACTTTTTATTATTCCACTCTCATGCAAATTTTTAAATAATTTTCTACACATAATTTTGAAGTATTTCTCACATCTCTCCCTAATCTCAACTGCAGCCACCTTTTAAAAATGCCTCATTGAGTCCCAAATAGACTTTAGCAATATTACTATTCATCATACACTTCCAGAATAATATTCTCAGAAAACAATTTGATTATTTCATTGCCTAATCAAATTAAATTCAAGTTCATTGAAACTAGGCTTCTCAAATTTTTGCTCCTTCATTCATCTTTGTATTCCTTTGTTTATGGTGATCTTTTATTTTTTTATTTTTTTCTCTCTCTCATATAATTCTCTAAGACACTCAGAGACCAAGATAAGATCTTTGACATCGTAAGTGAAGTTTAAAATATGGTTGTTTTATTATGGAACATTTGATTATCCTCTTCTGACCTCAACTTTTTGTTTGTTTTAATCTATAAAGTCGAGATGATAATCTCTCTTTCAAGAGTTGTGAAATTGAAATGAGATAATGATTGCAAAATCCTTAGCTAAATAATATTAGATTCTTTTCCTAATTGATTCTTGCTTCCATAAGGGCTTCCTTAAATTTCTATCATGTTATATTTTATTATCATCACTCAGCTCTTTTATGGTTGTTTTTCTTACCTCCTCAATAAGCTCTTAGAGAATGCATTCCTGTCTTGAATCATACTTCTTTTGTATCCACCAGCATACTTAATATGTATTATATTCATTGCAGGCTTATCAAATATTTATTGAATTCATATTACTAAATAAATCATGAAATCTCTACTGAAATAAAAAAGCAAAATGTTGCACCCAACAAAGATTAACTAAATTGTGAAGGATTTCATGGGTGCTTCTAATTTGTGGCAGAAATTGGAAGTAAAAACAGAACATGTAACTCAGTATTTAAAAAGAGAATGCAAAGCAAAGAAAGGAAAGATAAACAAAAGGAAAAGATGGACATTTAAGTGTTTTTTGAAAATCAAAATGCACACATAGTGTAGGAAAGCAAAGAATTATTTTTTTTTCTACATCTATAATGTTAAACACATGGAAGTTCTGGGGGAAAAAGAAAAAGAACTACAATGTGCTTGTAAAATGTAAGAAAATTATCTTTAACTGTGTTCCATGAGATATTGTGTGCTGATATCATGTATGAATGAAGCTTTTTGAAGTTTTTATAAACCTTCAAAGTACTACATTTTAAGTGAGATCATAGGAATGTAGATCAGTGATAGAGCACTTACCTAGCATGTCTACAATCCTGTGTTTTATCCCCCACACTGCAAAAAAAAAAAAAAAAATTAATGGAAATAATAATAAAAAGGTCAGATCATCATATGTACTACATATTGTGCCAATGTGTTTTTCCCAGATTTAAAATGTTCAATTAACTCTTGCAATTTCCTTTCTTCCCCTTCAGTGTTTTGCTTCATTTTGCTTTCAAAGAAAAGATTCAACAAGAGAATCTCTTGTGTTGCTCTAAAACATAACCAATAAGATAAGGTAGGATTGTCCCATGTCACCCTAGGCATGCAGCTTATGTTTAAACAGCAAAATGAAAAATACTGTGTGATTCTCACTTTCATGATTGTGCATGCTAACTAAATTATTAAAAACTCCATAGAGTTAACCTGAATTTGCAATATTTGTGCTGTCATTTTTTATTTGCTTTTGTTTGATTTAAAGTTTAGGTTTTTGGAAGATAAGTGTTATCAAAATAAACTATCGATTTAAGTCTTTGGGGGCAGAAAGCATGCAAAGGTCAGGTGCTGTTTAGAAACATACAAATATATCACTCATACTATATTGATTTTACTGGACAGAAGACTTTTTCTAATTGTCATTTGTCTATGAAGCACATAATGTCCACTAAATGTACGAAGAACCATCTTCTGGTCCAAGGTAACTGATTACCTTTTACAAGAGTCTATGAATGTGCATATTCCCACGATACCAAAACTGAAGGCCTTGCAGAGACCTTGCCACTGGCTCAGGTAAAATAATCTTCTTCAAACCCACCAAAGATTATGGTTAAAGCCAGGGAAGTAGAACACTTTTAGTCTCCTGTTTGGAAAAACATGGATTGTTCCTGTGTCATGCAGTTGACAGTGTAATGCAGCTGAAGACGGATGCCTCTTGCAGCTGTTAGAATCAGAATATTCATAATTTTTCTGGAAGCTGCCAGCAAAATCTTCAAGTCATGTTGATTTTGAAGTTCTTTGGGGATTTGAACTCTTGATCAACATAGGTAACAGAAGGTTCCTTTGTACAAAGCGACTGGCTTCCCATTGAAACAGGAGAAATTTGTCTTGTAGTCTACACTCTGTGCTGGAAGTTTGCTACCAAACCAGTGCCTGAACACCTTAACTTGTAAGGGAGATTTTGTTATTTTCACATCCAATAGGATGTTATCACATGAGAAGAAAAGCAGCAAGTGGTAGAGTCCACCCGTAAACTCTTATTAGTTATGATTTTTTGTTCTTCTATCATTTAGTTTACATGCTATTACCTATTCTTCTTCCCTCCCTCTCTCTGCTAAATAAACTACCTGAAGTTCAGGCCTATTCAAGTTTTCTTCACCCATCCCTAGAGTTGTATGCTTTAACTTTCAGACTAAATCCCAAGATGTCTTTATTATAATTATAGTACAGTCAACTTTTAATTATCTTCTATAATGGGTTATAATGGGAGAACCTGAATAAACAAATTGGTTTGGAGATTTCACCCAGCATGAATGCTCCCATGGTGTCCCTTGGGAGTGGCAGAAAGGGTAGGATGAGGGAAACAGGCCGGCTGACTTGGCAGAGTGACTCATGCTGCATAGGACAGCTTCACAGAGGACCTCTGGAATATGACTGTATTACTCCCTTCTCAAAGATTTAAAAACCGACAACCTGAGAGCCGCTAGCAACAGACATTTGTTGATCAAATGAATGAATGAGATAATTTTCTTGATGTGGTTCCAGAAAAGAAGGCTCTTCTATCTCTGCCATCATAAAGCTTGGAGTGAATAATATAATCACTGAGGAAACACTGTGATAAAGAAAACTCTTAACTAAGGAAGCTACTTATTTAAATGCAATACATTGCTGTTAGGTGCTCATAAATCATGGACGACAGGTACTGAGATATATTACCTGTGATATAAGAACAGACACCAATGAGACATTTTAAAATTAAAGTTATGTCTGAAATTATATTTACATAAAGGATGCCCAATACATAAAACATTAGAAACCTATTCCATTTCCACTCTTTTAAAAACAGTTGCTGATTTTCTTGTAGTAAATATACAGAAAAATGTGAAATGTTCAGAAAGGTGAGAAAGTACATATTTTCTAATTGTGCAACTGGTTATCAAATGACTGATGTAATCTGAATTCAGTCAAATTTTATTAAATACTTGTCAGTTATCATTGTATTTCCAATGAAGGAGGATGGAAAGACAGATAAGTAAAGAAAACATGATACCCCGCCTTTACATGAAAATCTCTGGATAGTGTGTGAGTTATGGAAGGATTCAGTTCCTGGTTTAAGCTCTTTTGGAGTTACATGATACTTTTCTGTCACTTCTGTTTCCTTTTTTTTTTCCTTCCAAAGAATAAAATGACACTAAGAAAAATATTATAATTAAGCTGCATCTGGGTAGGTTATTTATTTATTTATTTTCAGAATTGGGCCAGCAAGTGATCCAGTAGTACCAACATTGTGAGGAATCCAATTTTTTCGAAATCACCTGTGGAGAGATTAGAATTCAGGTATCTAAACCTCAATAACAATTCTACTATTATCTACCTGTAAAACTTAAGCTGTGTGCAATTCCTTTTACTCTTGTAATTTGAGAGGTTTGAACTACATGAATTGTTAAATTTCTCACTGATCCAAGTGAAAAAAGGCTACTATAGGAAAAAAAAAAAAAAAAACAAACAGGTTTTTTTTGGGGGGAGGGAGAGTGGGGGAAATACACAGATGTCAAAGGTTAAAGGGCCCTGGTGACACTGAATGAGAGCATACCACAGAGTGAGGAGTCTAAGGATATTCTGAGAAGTCCGATTTGGATAACTAACATTTGGTTAACAATTCTAGAGAAGTTAACTGTTAATTCTCCCCAAATGCAGGCAAAAGGAGGAGAAAGCAGAAGCCAGGGTGATTTACATATGTGACATCTAGCCTGATTGCCTGGGAAAGATATATCTAATCTTTTTTTCTTTTTTCCCCTGACTTGTATATTCTTGTTCAAGTCATCTACAGAAATTCCCCTGGCATTCATTATGCATAAAAACTCATTACTCAGCATGGAGAAAACATACACTCTTCAAGCCTCATTTAATTTGTATCTACAAGGAATGATGAATACTCTAAGCATGGCCTCTAATTATGAATGTAAGATAGTGAGGTAAAGCTTAAAGCAGTGACCACCCGTGAGCATAGCTGATGGCTGTATTCAGTGCAGTAAGGTGGAGACTGAGATTGACAGGGAGGTTTCCACTGTGCTTCTAGGGCGATCGAGGCCTTCACAAAACACAAAGACTATTTGGAACAGCACATCATTGCATCAAGACTTTGAGTATTCAACTCCTAAATTACACTCTAATTCTATTATATATGGAAAGTCGCTTATTTATTTCTTCGTGTCTATCTGAAAAGTCCGAAATATTTTAAATTCAAGATGAGCAGATAGTTTCGTCTTCTAATTTAGAAACTCTTTGTTTTCAATCATTGCATTCATATTTAATGTGTGATATAATAATCATGTAATAATCTTCCTGTTATATTAAATTAAATTAAATTTGACCTAAATCTGTCTCTCTATGTAGTAGACTGTAACCTAATCTTATTTGTAAATAAACTGAGTCTATTTTCAGAGTATAATCTTGTAACAAGTAACTGAAATTTAACCAATCACAGCAACCAAACTTTCAGCCAATCATAGGCAGGAAACTGCTAAGAGTGTATAAATAAGGCAATTCTTGAACTGTAAGGAATCAGGATGGTTCTGTATGTCAACTTCTTCTCTGTATAAACATTCTCTATCTACATAACTGGGAGTGCTTCCTCAACCTGGTGCATGGTGTCCTTTAATTTATGAATCCTTACTTTGCTTAAATAAATAGTGCTAAACTTAATTTGCCAAAATGATCATTTAACACTATGAATGGGATTTTTATCATATATATCCCCTCCATGTTGATTGCTAAAATAATCTTTTCAAAACTGTAACATGATAAAGGTCACATCTGGTGTTTTCTCCAACTCCAAAATGTAACTCCTTACATGTCAAAACTGAATCACAAATTACCTCCAATCCAGCTCAACTGAAGTAATAATCAGAGGAAGATGAAAAAATGTCTATGATAATTATTTACAGATAATTTGAAAAATTGCAATAAATATTTCTAAAGATTGTAGGTAACCCAACTAATATGTAGAATTCATTTCTAAAATACCTCTTGATTTAAATGTCACTTGTTTCTTTCTAAAATTGTTTTGCCTTAGTTTGAGATCTGTCTATATCCCCATCTTCTCTGACCTTCTGGAGTTATCTTTCATTCTGATATTCAGATAAAAACACTTGAAGTCCTACACTTATGTACTATAGGGAATAAATGTATCTCCCCAATATTTCCTAGGATTATCAAACATCAGGGAAATTCAATGCTTCTGTCCTTTTTGCTCCATGTTTATTTTCCTCTGTTAGGTTTTTGGAGGTTTTACATTTTGTCTTTTTTGAAATCACATTAGGAGAGTTTTGTTAACTTATATTTACATCCTCAGTTTTGTTTGCCAAGTCTTTAACAAATATGCCTCTATTTGATACCAACCTACAGGTGTGGCTTTATAGTATCCAAGAATCATGAAGACTTGGAATTATTAGTGTCTTGTAGTGATTCAAACAATGTTCAAATAAATAGCAAGTTACTTCACTGAGATAAGGCAAATATTCCTTTTAAAAAGAAAATTCTGGGGTGTGTTTGAAAGCTCTGTTTACAAATAGTAGTAATGTATTTTGTTTGTATTTGGTGTTGAAGACAAACATCTTTTTAAAATCATTGGTTTAATACATTTTTCTGAGTCTAATTACATTTATTTTAAAGACTAAAGTTTGTAAAGTTTCACTTTTTCGTGAGATTCTTATCAATGAAGCAATTTGTATTCACCAGTAATAAGCAGGCATATTGCACAGAACCTTCTGTATAAGCATAAAAAGAAGGATGTAAGAAAAGAAAGCAAGTAACTTTTTCATATATATATACTTATAGATAGATAGAGATAGATAGATAGAGATATTCCCCCCCAAAAAAACAGCCTATTTTGCAGAGTAGAATTAAATTTAGACCAAATGACTTAAAATTTTTGTATGCTTATATGGCAGTTATAACCTCCATATGCTAAAAAGAATAATAATAAAGAATCCAGAATCCAGAAAATTATATTTCTTTTATGAAAGCATTATAGTTATACACAGGAGTTGGGTTTATCTTGATGAATTCATACATTAATGGAATTCCATTCATAACCCCCCTTTCCCTCTCCTCCTCCCTCCCCACATTCTCTTTTTTCTACTTTCCTAATCTTCCTTTTGCTCATCTATTAATTTATTTTCTATTGGTGAAATTCCCTGTGGTATATTTATATATGCACATAGCATGATTTTAAAAAATTCATTCTGCATTTCCCCTCCTTTCCCATCCCTTCTCAGTCTATCTCTGTATCTACTATAGTGATCTGCTGTATGTCTTTATGATGTCAATACTCCAGAAAACATTTGACTCTTGATTTTCTTACTCAGGCTTATTTTACTTAGCATGATATTCTCCATTTCCATTACCCACAAATGCCATAATTTCATTCTTCCTTATGGCTGAGTAAAACTCCATTGTGTATATATACCACAATTCTTTAATCTATTCATTTATCCATGGGCATCTGAGTTGATTCTACAATTTGGCTATTGTGAATTTTGCTGCCATAAACATTTAAGGTGGCTATATCACTACAGCATGCTGATTTTAGTTCTTTTGGACAAAAATGAAAAGTGGGATAACATTCTTAGCCTTTGGGGAATTTCCCTACTGCTTTCCAGAGTGGTTGTACTAGTCTTCAGTTCCACCAACAATGTATTAATGTATCAATGTGTCTTCTTCCCCACATCCTTACCGGAATTTTTTATTGTTTGTGTTCTTAATAATTGCCATTCTGATGGAAGGGCGATGAAATTGTAGTGTAGTTTTGATTTGCATTTCCATGATTGCTAGAGTTGTTGAACATATTTTTTGGCCATTTGTGTTTCTTCTTTTGAGAAATGTCTGTTTAGTTCTTTTGCCCATTATTGATTGGGTTATTTGGGATTTTTTTGATGTTAAGGTTTCCAAGATCTTTATATATTGTGTATATTAATTCCGTCAGAGAAGCAGCTGACAAAGATTTTCTCCCATTCCGTAGGCTCTCTGTTCACACTTATGTTTCCTTTGCAGAGCAGAAGGTTTTAATTTGATGTCATCCCACTTATTGATTCTTGGTGGTATTTCTTACACTTCAGGGGTCTTTTTAAGGAAGTTGGTGCCAACAGCAATATGATGGAGTGTTGAACTCATGTGTTCTTCCAGAAATTGCAAGGTTTCTGGTCTAATTTATGTGTTTGATTCATTTTGACTAACTTTTCCATATTTTACACTTCACCTATCCTCTGAGTTCTCCCACATTATTTTTTTTTCTCTGCTCATCATTTTATTTCCTTGAGTTTGTTTTGTCTCTCACCTCTACTTTGTCCAGTGGATAGACTTAGAATCCTCTTCTGCATTCTCCAAAATATTATTAATGCAATATCTTAAGTGCAAGAATACTATTGAAATTTGAGGATAATGACATGTAAATGGAGCTCAGAAAAGGAAAAATTAAATTAAAATATAATACCTCAAAATTCGTTGGTAATTTCTCACAGGAAATCACCTGTTTAACATCACTTCCTGAGGCTCAAAAATCCATATTATGGGATTATTTTTTTCATATTTGACAATTTTTTTTCCATTTTCACTTTCTTTTTAGAAATTCCCATTCTCTACTCCACTGTGAGTGTACTTATACTCTGTGTAAGTACCTAAACTAACTTACTATCAGAAACAATTTGGATGAATTTTTACCTTTGCCTTTATGAAGTCTTCCTTTGCATTATAATTTATTTTTTCCCTGCTACATTTATATACTAAAAAACCTTTAGAACATTTTGTATGTCTCTTTTGGTAATTGGTTATGTCACTTGAAGTTCTCTGTTATAAAATGTCTATTGCAATAATAAAATGTACAGTACTATACTTATAATAATGCAGACTTCTCAAAGCAGTTATTAATAAAGGGAATAGTACATGCTATAGTATTTTTAACCAACAATTACATAACTTTATTTTTCTATGTTGTATTAGAAGTTAAGTTCTCCTGTTAAGAATCCCTAAGTTGCTTTAGTTCACTTTGAACATTTTTATGACTACTTCACATGAGTATAAAATACTGGCCTTCCTAATATATATTTATGAACTTGAGTTTTTTTTTTTTATTTTGGGAAAAACAGAATATAAAAAAAATCTGTAGTTCTTTTTTTAGCTATAACTTGATTTCTTAACAAAATTAGTTTAAATATTACAAGAAATTAATTTTTCCTGAAAATTTCAGATATTTTTGTCAAACCGTCATTTGGCGCCTGAGAGAGTTTTTAGGACACATAAGTAATTCAAACAAATCTCTCTGTTTTTGAAAATTTTCTCATCTATTCTGAGATACTTGGCAATTTCTATTGACTTTAGTTACATTGTCTGATCAGTGGATAGTAAATCTTTTTAAAGATCAAATACAGTGCACCTTTATCATACCTTATTTGGTTTTACAAAACTTTCAGTTGTTGGCCCACATCAAATAGCAGCATGGAGTTATCCTTTAAGGAAATGCACACACATTGCTTACAAGACTTGTACTATATCTCATCTCCTATCTCTATTTCTGTTTGTTTCTTGCTCACACATACACTTTTTTCCTTCAATGCTGGACTATAATGAAATATGCTAAGAGAATCAGTTTTGGTGCTGGCAATTGAGTCTAGGGCCTTGCAAATGTTCAGTGTACACTCTATAACTGAGCTCTACCCATAGTCCACATTGTGTAAATTTTTATGTCATAGTATGAATTCTATAAATACCCAGAAATGACAGTAGCATACACAGATGGATACTAGGAATAATCCCTAAGAACTGACAGCAAGGACTATGGGACTAGCTTACTTTTCAACCCCTTGGGAATTTATATTTCTTTTGATATAAATTTAACAACACGTGCTTTTTTTTTTTAATTAAGAGAGTTAAGACTAATAAAATTACAAAAATGTTATATTAATAATAACTACCATGAAAATGAAACTCCACTGTATACCAAATGAAATGGAAGCTATATTTCATGGTACATCTCTTATTCTTTAAGCATCTCAAAAATTCAGATTTTATCAACAGCTCAATTTTACAGTTGAGAAAACTCAGGCAAAAAAAAGTTGAATAATTTGACCTAAAATCCTCACAGATAATCAATACTGAAACTTATGTTTGAACTGGGGTTCTTGAAGGGGATCTGTCTTAGCTATTTTACAGAATAAAGTGCATATAATTTGCACTAAGAAAAACAACACTTCATACAATTTATTATCCTTTTAATGGTGTACTTGAGGAAAAGACCATAAGGCACACAAATAATCTGTTGTACTCATAGAATAGTAGATGTTTCCATAATATCCTAATTTTATCCAAAATTTTCACTTTAGATTAAGCACTATTTAAGACAACAAGCTTTCCGTCCTTGAGCATCTATAGGTTCTAGAGAAAATTTGAACAAGTTTTGGTTTCCAGATCACCTTTGGCTCAGGACCCTAGAGTCTTCTGTTTTTTGTTTTTTGTTTTTTTTTCCCAAGCCAATGAGCCCTCTCAGTCCCCTTGGGAATGCTTGTTCTTCCTACCACTTTATCTCAGCATGGCAAAGTCTCCAGTCCTCAGTTCTGCTAGAATTAATAATGTTTTTGCTTTAGAATCATTTAGGTGGCTATTTAAAAACACAGAAGCCAGGGCTGCAATCCAGACCTCCTTGATCATATTCTCCAGGGTGAAGTTCAGGAATCTTTATTTTCAACAGGCATCCTTTGTGGTTTGTTGTGGAGACGAGTTCAGAAATTCTCTCTGAAAGACTCATGACTCAGGTTGACCTAAAATTTAAATCTCCAACTCAGGACAGAGTCCTCCTCCGTCTGTCCTACTTCTGAATGATAAATCCCAATTAAAGTTATTACCTGCAGCCCAAGTGAAATTTCTGTTCCTCAGAGTATTTGACATTTCTGTATTTTATAATCATTTGGAAGATGATTTCAGGTTTGGTATATGCAGATATGAAAAAGAGATCTTTACCTCTGTTATCCACCTTGGATTCTTTCTCCTAAAGATAATTTAGATTTTTGGTCAAAGAGCTGAACCTGAAAAACAGCAAAGTAACCAACAACCACAATGTCATGCACCTGTACTTACTAGAAGAGAAATGTCTTCACATATATAAAATTTGATGCTGATGAGTAATTTAAAATCTATTTTAGTTTTGCAAAGATATAAAATTTTCCTAATCTCTTTCCTGGGTGTGACAAATGCTACTTAGAATGGAAAAAACAAAAAGCTTTAAAACTACAATATGGAATGGAAAAACCTTAATTTCAAAGTGCATACTTAAAAGTACCAGTGTATCTGTGCTATGTGATAGAAAAAGAAGGAAAAGAGGTTATGCTTATTCTAAATTCAATATGTAAGTAATATTTTACACATGGGTAGAAGTTGAACTTTTATTATTAACAATAACAATAGTCAAAATTTAGAGAACAACTTTTGTGTTCTAGAAACTGTGCTAGTGCCCTCGGTACATGTCTCATTTTATTAACATTCCTTGGCAAATATGATGTATTTATCTCTTGTTAGATACTGGAAAGATAAAAATAAAGAAGGTTATTATCCTCCTCTCTCCCTTTCCAGGGATGGTTTTTCTGTTCTGGAAACACAAATGGTGTTCTTTTTTCCAGATCACCTTTGGGTTAGTACTCTAGAGACTTTTGCATTTTTTCCAAGTCAATGGGCTCTCTCAGTCACTCGGGAATACTTGCTAACACATCCATAACTCCTGTCTGTTAAGGTTTAAGCTAACACCCGTACAGCCCCACCCTAACTAATTTGGAAAGAAATGAGAGATAAAATGCTGGGAGAAGCAGAGTTGTGAGTATTAATTCCCTCCTTCATCACTTGTAGACTATCCCACATGAGGATAAAATATCCTACACAAAGATAAAATAAAAAGAATAGAGATGTAATATGTAATATTTAATATTTAAACATGTAATAGTTATGCAATATGTAATATTTGTTGAGCATGTACCAAATCCATATAAAGTATTATCTTGGATAATTTAACTAATTCTACTTTTTCTTTCCTTCATTAAAATTATTTTGTAGGTATGAACCTGACTTCTAGATTCAAATGGCTTGTTTATAGCATTCAGGTTTGCAGGTTCCTTGTTATTCATTACTCATCACTCTGTAGGTGTTTTATGCCCATAATAGTCTTAAAAGAGTCTTAGCAAAATATAAGAAAGGCAGAAGGAAATCATATGCAGGAAATATTCATATTGTTTTTAAATGATAAAGATTCTGTATTTTGAAGTATTTATGGTGAAAAATGAACATATTGTGTCCTAAATCATCACTTTAGTATAAAATCTCTTAGCAAACCATTATGCATTTCCATTTCCATATAGATTTGCTTCTTGCTATGCAAGATTTTAGTTTCTATTACATTAATTATTTATTTTAAAATTAATTTATTTAAAAATATTTAATCAATTTATTTAAAAATATTTTTCTTTGTTCTATGGTCTAATAACCCTCAGTATTATCATTTACAAACTGCAATAATTTGAAGTAACCTAAATAATGTCCTACGACTTACCTAACATTTTAGTACTAGGCTTGTAGCTTGCTATCATCTTTAAAGATAAGTACTTTCATATATATGTGTTTTCACAGATGTTGTGATATTTTCTTGCTATTTGCTATTGACTATAGAGGTACTGTCCATAAGCTGTGAATATGAAGGTTGCTGAACTGTACCAGTATTCCCAAATTGCTTTCCAATGTGTAGTACTTGAAATTGGTATGATTGTTTCATTATTTAGTAAAAACATTCAGTAGAGATGATCAAGGCAATGGATAATTGAACTGCCTGAATTCCTCACAAATGGAAATGGTGAAAATTATTCTGTTAAAAACCCTAAATTAGGACTGGGGGTGTAGCTCGGTGGTAGAACACTTGTCTAGCACATGTGAGGCACTGGGTTTGATCCTCAGCACCACATAAAAATAAATAAAATAAAGTTATTGTGTCAATTTACAACTAAAAATATTTTTTAAAATTCTTAATTATTCATCTCTATATTTATATCACATACTCTTAAGTTATTATTGGATTTGACCTATAAGGATCTGAATTTGTTTTATGTGGAATGTTCTGTGCATCTGTACTCAATGTTTAACAGCCTATGCCATTGATTCTTTTATTAAATTTATTTTTTAAACTTAAGTGCTACTTTTAGCAATATTTCAACATCCATACTATTTAATTGTTTGCAAATTTATACTAGTGGCTTCTAATGGATGCTTGGGAAGTGAGTGAGGAAAAGGCATTTTTGCTTGTCCCTAAACATGAGGGTTCCTAGTTGATAATGAAATACAGCATGAGGGACCTAGGAATGCTAAATATTCTACAATGAATGAGAAATTCTGGCATTCAAAAAACTTTTCAAGCAAAACCTCACTAATGCCACTGCCAAATAACCCTGTAGGTTACAATGTAGGTTAATTTTTTTTTCTTATGTAAACATTCTTTTTGTAGCCATTTAGCTTGACCAATGGTGCAACATTAACAGCCATTCTATTTTCATCTATCTTATGGCCATTACAACAAAACTAGTTATACTTCACAGATTCTATTATACACAGAGGAGTAAAAATATTAGACTTCTTTGCATTCAGATTTTTTGATCTTAATATTTTTGGCCAAAAAAGGTGTGTTTTTCCGAGGTAAACAAAGGTAGTTTGTTCAAAATTTCATAGGACTTTCTATTTTTTTTCAGTTTATTTTTCTGGTGTGCATTAAAATATCATAAGCAAGAAAGTCTGTGTGTATGGGAGTAAAAGAGAGTAATCCAAATTCATTACATTCAATGAAGTTGATCAATTCAATGGATCAAATATAATTTTTTTACTGAAATAACTTTATGTCTTCAAATATATATACATATAATATTTATATCCTGTTTTCCCCTGGGCAGTACATTTTAGCATGGTGTCAAACTTCCAGAACTTCTTGCTTTATTTGATCTTTTCCCTCTAGTTACAGTCTTATCAAAGGCAGTTTTAATGTATGGGCTTAAAACAAGCAACCAACAGAGAATTTCCTCATGTAAGAGGCGTGAACTAGTTGAATTATCTAATGGGGAGAGAAAACTTCATTTATAATTGAAACCCAAAAGGTAAGAAACCTAAAAACTAAAAATCTAATACTTTTTTACAAGAACTAAATGTAGAAAAGTTTTAAATGCTACTGAGGAACACAATAGAAAACTTGGTCAGAAGAAATATATAGTGTTCTCAGACAATAATTCAGCATCAAAAGAGAGAGTTCTCCCTAAAGGTAGCTATAAATGTAGAATGATTCCAACTTAGAGTATCTACAGATTATTTTTGTGTGCAAGGTGATAGCAAATATTGCAAAATCAGAAAAGGCAATAGAAAAATATTAAAAAACATAATAAGGATATATAAATAATTTTAATACACTAAATATTAAAAGGTTTATAAATTCACAAGTGAGGCAGTATAATGCTGGAACGTGATTACACAGCTCAGTCAAATTAAGAGGGTGATGCAAATGGCCCAGTCATAGATAAAATACACAACAGAATTTGGTTCACAAAAGAGATGACATTTTAAAACAATGGGATAAGCTTATTCACTAGGTGACATGAGATAAATTTGAATCATATAAAGAAAACCAGTTATTGCTCTTTATCTCCTTATTTTCAAACATTTTAAAAAGATTTAATTTCAGATGACTCCAAAATTTGCAACTAAAATATGAATGTACTATAAAAAAGCATGGGAGAAATTTATTTTTAAGATTATTTATCATATAGTGTAAAAGCCTTTGCAAAAATGACAAAAAATGAACTCCTGGAGACTTGGAAGGCTGAGACAGGAGCATTGCAAGTTTGAGACCAACCTGAGCAACCTAGCAGGACCTATCTCCACATAAAAAATAAGAAGACCTGGGAATGTAGCTCCATGGTAAAGCACCACTGGGTTCAACCCCCAGTACTGAAAAAAAAAAAAAAAGGGAGATCATTAGTTATTAATCCATAAATTCAACTATATGACTGAAATTTGTTTTGCATTAAAATATACAAGTAAACAAAACAAAGAACATAGTGTGTGGGTATAAAGAGTACATTTTCAACTCAGGTCATAGAGAATGAATTTTCATAGAAATTGTCAATGTTTCTTAAAATTAAAAATGCATTTGTCACCATTTAGGGCAATATTTCTATATCTAGCAATCTAGCATCCTAGAAATTCATTAACAAGGTTACACTATTTATAATAGTAAAGATTGGAAGCCATCTAAATGCCCATTGACATTTAGAGAACTAGTTAAATGAATTCTGTAATTGATGCAATAGAACTGCAGGAAACTTCTGCCATCAAACAGGATAAGAAATCTCTATAGAACAATAGAGAACCGTCTCCAGAACAGCCCCATATCAGAATGAGACAAGTGTTAAGTAAAATGAGCAAGAAGCAGACAGTCTGTATAGTCAGCAACACTTTGTGAAAAATATAAAAATGTACATACGTAAATACATATAATTCATAAATAATAGTTAACATTTGTAATGTCTGAACCAGGATACTTGGGCATCTAGGCAACAGAAGGGAGAGGTACTTTTCGTGATGGACCTTTTTTTAAATAATTACCTGAAAGTCCATTCTCATTATATACAATTATGTAATTAAATATATCTCTATACATACATATGTATAGAGAGATAAATGTACTATAGCACCCTTCTGTAGAAGGTGTCTGATATGTCTACGTAAGAATAGAATATTTGAATTATTTTGAATTAGTAAGGTAATCACTGAAATTTGTTCACTTTCTGATAACATTTTAGTCAGTTTTTATGCTGCTGTGACCAAAAGACCTGAGGATAACAATTTTCGAGGAGAAAACATTTATTTGAGGCTCCTCCCAGTGTTAGATATTTCAGTCCATAAACAGCTGGCTCCATTGCTTGGTACCTGAGGTAAGGCAGAACATCATGGTGGAAAGGTGTGGAGGAAAGCAGTTCAGGACATGGCAACCAGGAAGCAGAGTGAGCTATGCTCACCACAGACAAAATACAAACTCTAAAGGCAGGCTTCCTGGGGACCCACCTCCTGTAGCCACACCCTACCTGCCTACAGTTACCACCCAGCTAATTCATTCAAGTGGATTAATGCATTGATAGGTTAAGGCTCTCATTACCCAATCATTTCAACTCTAAACTTTGTTGCATTATTTCACACATAAGCTTTTGGGGGACACTTTATATCTAAACCATAACAGATATGAATGAACTTATCAATTGTAAACTTAAAAATTATGATTCTTTATCCCAACCACTTTTGAATACACAAATTAAATCTACCTTAGGAAACTGACTTGCTCATTTTTTTTCACTACTGAGAATATATTGACCTATAAAATAGTATTAACTTATTCCTGTGTGTTGGACATTATATATAATCTTTAATAAAATAATTTCAAGGTTATTTATAGAATGAACCAGTGAATTTCTTTATGGCTCCTGTGATTTAGTTATTCAAACAAGTCAAAATTGAAGACTTATTTTGAGATATAAGAAAAAGGACAAAATGAATTCTAGTAGAGAAGATTTATTCCTTTTGACATTAAATCACATTAAATGATTTCATTCTAAAAAAGCAAAAACAAAAACAAAACAAGAAAAACAAAGACATGAAATCAGCATAAAAGCTATGACATTCTTCCATGATAGACCCCTACAATGAAACCCAATAAGTTTTGTTATGTCTTATTTGCTATATGTTCATACTGTCATGAAATAATAATTGATCTTAAAATAAAATGTGTGCGTGAGCTTAGCAATTATATAGTACAAGCTTTGCATCAAATTTATTTTTACTATAGCAAATTAACACACCCAAAAAGAAAATATCACATGATAAGGTAAAATTATTTCTTTTATTATTCTGAATCAGTAACAACTTGAAGAAATGATATATATTTTATATTTGTCCCATAATGTTTAGTAATCCAGTCAGGCAATGAAAAGAAATAGCCTCATATTTTTAAAAAATTTACATCAAAATTACAAGATATTCTTTTGCCACTAGGTAAACAAATTTAAATAGATAACAGTAAATCTATTTTGAAAAATTATAAAATGTAGCCACAGAAATATATTTTGTTATATACACAAAGTGTTTAAATAAATATAAAAATAAAAATCTAACAGATTAGAATAGCTTCTACACACTAATGAGGGACGATTTATTTGTATAATGAGAAATAACATATATATATTTTATTTAAGATACTTCAAAGTGTTTTTGTGTCTCATCACTTCGAACCCAACTCTACATATTTTTCTTATTAAGTACAAAATGCTGAGAAAAATCCTATAGCCTTGCAATTAATTTTATTTAAAAAGATAGTATTAAAGTTGTTTTAAATCATTTCTATGAATTAAAATAAAATTAAAATTGAATGCTTACTCTGTTTTGAACATTGCACAATCTATACATGTATTGAAACATCACATTACAATACAATGAACAATCATGCCACACTGAAAAAACATAATAACCCAAAGATTCAGTGCCTATTTCCCAAAATTTATAGGTAGAATTCCTGTTGATGGTTTATGCCTGCTGAGATGCATATTTATGCATAAAATGCACAGTCATTTACCTTGTAAAAGAATTACAGACAACAATTGTCACACCTCTCTAAACTTTAGCGATTCAGTTATAAATTTGAGTGAGGGGGTAAAGTTGGTGGGAGAGAGCAAAGTTAGCAAGACAGATGATAAGATAGTATGATAAAAATTATCTCGGGAAGGGGAATTAGATAAGCACATAAATAAATACAACCCAGGGTAGAATATAAATGCTGAAGTAAATGAAAAGCACATCTAAAACATTCATGAGTTCAGAAATGAGAGATTACAACTGGTGGAATGCAACAAACATTTTTAGGGAAAAGAGCACATTTAAGCACGGAGAAAATGGGAGCATTTCAGTAGATGGTGAATGAAGAAAAAAGAAAATAAAAACAGTTATCCTCAATGGAAGGATGACCAAGGTACCATCTGTGAAAATCCAGGTCTAGTTAGAGAAGTGTAGAACAAGTAATTGGGTTTGATTTGCTTCTTCTAGCTACATATAACCATTTCATGGTTAACCTGTCATGATACTGAGGAATTTATAAATATTTTAAAGTCTCTATCAATAATAAAAGCCTTAAACTTTTAACAAATCCTGTATTCATAACTCCATTCATTATTAAATTATTTAACAATGAATACCACAATATAAAAACATGAGGGCATTAAATTTTAATATTTCTATTGGTATTAATATGTGAATACATATCTCTAAATTAGAAATTAACCTACTAACTAATGAATGGCTTAATATTATAATGATGAAAAGCACGGACATATTTGTGTAACTAAAGATCAGATCAAAATTTTAAAGTGAAATTAAAAATCAATAATTCTGCCTTTTACCAAGAGTTTTAAACATTCTTTGCTATAAAATATAGAAGAATTGACCTTTTGAAGCATCGTTGTACTTAGTAATATACAAATAGAAGTTACTTGTTTCTAAAATGAAATTATCTGTCCTGTCTTATTTCTTTTCAGAACCTCTTTTGAATTCAAGTAACTAGAGAGATTACATAAGGAGATAGGTAGTGTTCCTGTATTTTCTCACTAAACACAAGAGTAATCCAAAGGGATTACTTTCATTGTAGGAAAACAACTTTACAACTGGGTTATCATTTATGATGATCTGAATTTAATCCCTAGCAGTGAACAATGAATATGTCAATAGCTTACCATTTTGTTTAGTGACTTAATAGTTACTAGGCAGGTAAAGTTTTCTTTTATAGGAATGATTCGATTATTTCTTAAAAAAATAAAGCCCATGTTAGCTTTATTAATTAATGTTTATAACTATTTCCATGGAACCTAAATTCCCATCTTGCCAGCCAACATCTAATATGGCCTACAAAAACCTTGATATAAGAAATGTTAACATGTTCCTGAAAATTCTAACACTATGGAAATTCTAAATCTCTTCTCAAAGTTGGTTGGAGAAACTGAGGGAGGGAGGAATGAAAGAACAAGATAAAAAAATTTCATCAATAAAATTGTTAAAAATCAAATACTTTCAACTTTAAAAGTGGAAACAAAGGAAAGAATACTGATTTAAAACCTGTACTACGGTATGATAAAAGGAAAGAAATGGGAAGTAATGGGCATCTTAACCAATATCCACATATTAAACTACACAAAATAACATTTCTACTTACATACCCGGACATTTAGGGCAAGTGTCAGCTAAAGAAAAAATAAACTGCAGAAGGACTCAATTACTAGTACAAAAATGATAAAACGGTTTTCCAAATGATTACCTCATGTGTTCATTGGCAAGAAGGAAGGGAGGAATGGAGTCAGGAAAGGAGGAAGAAAGGCAGGCAGCAGGCAGAGGAGAAACAAGGAAGGAGAAATAAAGGCAAGAGGGAGAAAGTAAATCCCTAATTAAAATCAGGCAAGCAAATGTAATCCATTCAATTTCATGGATTTTTACTAGAATGCTTGGAATGATGCTAGTCATTTTTTAAGTACCTTACTTTTTTAAGGCCTCAGATAAATTACTATGAAGACAGATTTGGGTGATAGCATACAGAATAAGTCTTTTGTTCATGTGAGTTTTCTTCTATGTATGCAGAGATAAATGCTAATAGTTTTGGTATACAGAACGTTATTTTACCCACTTGAGGAACCCTAAGTTGAATCACTTCAACTTAGTTTAATCGCTTCAACTTAGGTAGACAGAATAAAGAAACACTACTATGGCTCTTTGATTTCTTATCTGACACTATACATCACTCAAAGAATGAACTTGCGCACAACATTGCTTTGATTAGAAGACCTAGATTACCAGACAGCAAAAGCCAATGTATAACTCTTAATATGTTTCTTTAGAAAAAACACTCTTTCTATGCAGATGAGCCTGGCTTCATCTCTATCCACTCTGATCCTCTGCCAGGACGAATACAAGTCCCAAGAGCCACCTGTGGCACAGGGTTAAACAGGTAGAAGGATAAAGGAAATGACAGACATAAGTTATAAAATCTGCTAAAAAAACCAAAATTTGCATGAATGCAGTTACAACATAATAGCTGTCATATACATCACAGATTTAAACATTCTATTTATAAAAAGTGGAAAAAGATACTATAGCACATTTTAATTTTACTTCTTCATGTGTACAGTTTCAATATTTCGTGTAATGTTGGGAATTGTTTTAACATTTTTTATAATTCATTTTCTATAGAAGCAATAGGAGGTTATCGAATAATTCCCATTAAATAAGCTAGTTCTGCTGCATTCCTAATGCACAGTTCATTGCATGAACCTATTATAATTAAAGGCACACTGGAAATCTTACACCAAAAACAAACAACGAATCTCACTAGTTTTTATTAATGACTGAATACCTTACACTTTTTTTAGTAAGTTATTTTTAAAATGGTTTCCTACTAAATTACACCAACATGAACAGCATTAAGGCAGGTCAGAAAGAACCATTTGAATTATGTAGACAACAGCAGCACATCTCTTGCAGTTGTTTCTGAGTCCTGACTGTGGTTGGAACTGATGCCAGTGTCCGAGTCTGTGTCATTTGTGTACATGTTAAATGCCCTTTGAGTAAAGGGAGGAGCCTCCCCACTGCTGTTGGCAACCTCGGATTCCTTCCCTTTGTTTTCCTGTTGCTGGCATCCATCTTTGTTGCTAATGTGAAGCAAATTGAGCTCCTTGGCTAGGAGTTCATATTCTTTTGCTTTCATCTGAAGCAGTGAGTCACTGTATTTAATCTCCTTCTGGATGCCACTCAAATGAGAGTGGATTTTCAAACCAGCTTTCATGCTTTTCTCCAAATCACCCTTAACACTTTCTAAATTAGGGCTTTCCAGTTCGCCAGTGGCTGCACCTTCTGCATCTTCACCTATTTCGAGGCAAACATTTTTTACCTCTTTTTCTATTTCAGTGGAGAGCTTATCAATGAGCATCCTGTAATACTTCAGTCGTTCTTCCAGCTGTACAATTCCATCCCTTTCACTCAGGTCCTCCAGAATCTGATTTTCTTCATACTGCAAGTCTAGCTTTTGCTCAGCTTCACTAAAACTGGGCATTAAATATGCATCCTGAACATAATTTTCCCCATCATTTTCTACCCGATCAAGGTGGAACTTAGCTTCACACTTTTCGATTTCCAGATCTAGCTCTTTCATTCTCTGGACTTGCTGATGAATAGTATGATCCTGGGAGATAATCAGGTGAACTAATGTCTCCATATTTTCTCGGTCATGAGAAACTGTGTCCTGCTTAATTTTAGCCAGCTTCCGAAAAGTTTTCCTGACTATTCTTTTTTGTTTGTCTGGTGGCAATGTCTTCATGTAATTTGCTGGGCTGAGTTCCCACAGTTTCTCTGTGTTTTGCACTAATTTTGTTTCAGCTGTCCTCCACAAAGGAACTGGAAGAAAAGCATCAGCTTTAACCAAAACAAATTGCATATTAGGCTGCTCATCTCCCCATGCTTTCCAGAGCTTCAGGATTCTGGTTAGTGGAGGAAGAGCCCGTTCAGAGCCTCTCCACTTCTCTATGATACAGTAGTCACTGGGCTTCCCCAGCAGAAATCGCTTATCTCCAAATGCTGTCTCGTGTTCCTCAAGCAGAGCCTGGATGACATCAGCAGAGGTGGTGCGTTTAGTTAATCCACAGACAATCTTCTCTTCTTGGCAAACCCAAACCACAATTTCCTTCTCTTCTGAATCCATGTCTTTAGTTGGAGATCTGAAAGAAAAACAAAGCACCTTATATTTCTGTCATCACGTGTGTAAACTCACAAAGACAATTTAACATTAATACCCTTTTTGGATTTTACACTTAATGAGAGACACACTTTGAGACTTTGACTATATAAATTCAAAAGACTTAATCCCAGAAAAGAAGACGAAAAAGAAGGAGGAGGAGAAGGAGGAGGAGGAGATGATGATGATGGGAAGAGGGCGCAGGAGGAGGGGGAAGAAGAACACCACCACCATCAACAATAACTGTGGAAAGGATCTTCTTTTTTTTTTTTTTTTAATGTCCTAATGGGTCCTCGAAAGAGCAAATTGTCATCAAAGACAACTGAAGAATTATCCACTTATCAGGGAAAACATTTGGCCTTTGGTCTTTTGGGATTGGCTTATTTCACTTGTAGTGGGGTGGGAGATGAGAGAAGATTGGAGGAACTTTCTGTAGAGGAAAATAGGGGGGCGTATGAAAAATGGTGGAATGAGACAGATATCATTACCCTATGTACATGTATGATTACACGAATGGTATGAATCTACATCGTGTACAATCATAGAAATGAAATGATGTACTCCATTTGTATACAATGAATCAAAATGCAGTCTGTAAAAATACAAAAAACTGAAGCTACTTTTGTTTTCACAAGTTAACCACAATATATTCACAGTCAGATTTGATAGAGTTAAGATAGTAATTGGAGAAGAGACGAATAAGAGGAAATAAAATAGGAACATTTTTGCTGGAGACTAAAAATTGAAGGATCACAAAAACAGAAAGGAAGATGATACTGGATCATATTGGATCATAAAAGCAAAAACAGTCCAATAGTGAAAAGAGTCATTCTTTCATTCAGGAAGTGTCTAATATATGCCAACTATGTACCAGATACATCTGCAGATACTAAAAATAGAGTAATAAACAAAGGACAAAAATATAGCCATGAATATGTAACTGATAGAGATCAGATAGTGGTAAATGCTATGAAGAAAACTGGGATGAAGGTGTAGAAAATGTCTTAGAAGAAGAACTCTATTTGGAGAGCTTAGGAAAAACTTCTCTATGGAGATAACATTTAATTAGGGACATACAGGAATTAATCAGAAACCTAAGGGAAGAATTCCAGGGAGAAAGAACAGAAATAAGTATATCACTATGTGTGTTCAAGGAACAAAAAGATCCTGAGTCTAGTTGGATGCTAATGATTACAAAGGTGAGAGGGACAGGTCAAATGACTGGCAATGGAGTTCAAAGAAAAGGCGCATACTGCAGAACTTAGTAAGGCAGGCAATCAG
The DNA here is from genome assembly GCF_902686445.1 of Sciurus carolinensis. Taxonomy (NCBI): domain Eukaryota; kingdom Metazoa; phylum Chordata; class Mammalia; order Rodentia; family Sciuridae; genus Sciurus; species Sciurus carolinensis. Next base: position 143,264,426 of record NC_062216.1, read on the forward strand.
ACTTTGTTCCAGTATTAATGGGAAGCCACTGTAAAGTTTTAAGCAAAGGAGAACCATGACCTTATGTATATTTTTCATGTATCTGGTTTCTGCTTGTGGAATGAAATATTAAAAAAAAAAAAGAAAGAAAAATAGATGGAGGAAGGCAAAGCTGGAAGTCTATTGAAGCAGTCTAAGAGAAAGATGATGGTTTCCTGGAGCAGAGTTTTAGCAACAGACATAGTAGGAAGGGGTCAGAGTTGGAACATACATACACATATTGTTTTGATAGTACTTTCTCTTATAAAACTGGGAAAGGATGTATTTAGTCTGTTTTTCCTTACCATAATAAAATACCTAAGGCAGGCTACTTTTAAAAAAATAAGGTTATTTTGGCTCATAGCTTTGGAGGTGCAAGGTCTAAAGGCTTTATCTGATGATGATCTTCTTTTTGACAGACTCTGGAGGTGGCACAGAGAATCATATGGCAAGAGATATCAAACTTTCATGTCTATGTGTTGTCTTGCTCTCTTTTCTTATAAAGCCACCAAAATAAAATCACAGAAACTCCACCAGAACGACCTTATTTAATCCTAATCACTTTCCAATAACCTATCTCAAGCACCACAGATAGATTAAGCTTCCACTCTCTTAATACAATTAGCACATGATTTTGAGGATTAAACTACTGCATGAAGTTTTGGGGGACAAACCATATTCAAGCCACAGAACTGAGGAGAAAAATAGTTTTCTAGAGGGGAAAACAGTTTCCTTGAGTAAGAGAAGCAAGGAAGTGTCACGAATTCTAAGCCATACTTATTAGAGAATTTTCAAGATCGTATTTCCCATCATGACTATAAATCAAATTGACTATGTCTTTCCTAATACATTTTTAAAAGAGTGCTAAGAAACAAGAGATATGAAATAAATTATACTCTCATATGATTTATGGTGACATAAGAGTTTTTGAGTAGAAACTCTCTTGTAAAAGTTGAGTCAAACTCATTTATCGCTTTATTTATATAATACCCTCAAAGCAAATGACTCCATGAAATACGTACCAAAGACAATTTTCCTGGTTTCAAAATCTTTACCACTAAGAATTTATAGGGTTATATTTTAGTAGCAATAGTGACTAATCCTATGTTATCAAATTTATTTTAAATGAACTAATTATTACATTTTGGCTACTCCTGAAGTGAAACAAGTGATTACTAAAGGGGGAAGAATAAATCAACAACACTAAGAAATATAAAAGATGAGGTCTAGCTCCTAATGAAGAGTATCCAGTAAAAGTGAAGTGTTCAATCATAGCCGGTAAAATCTTATAAGTGGTTACTTACAATCCATGCTGAATTGTAAATGTTCTCTCACATAATGTTTTGCATTCAATGACTCAGAATATAATAATATATTTTGGAGTAAATGGGATACCAAGTGTTTGTAATTCCTCATTTAATGATTCTGAGAAGTAAAATAAGTAGGTTTGAATTTGGGATGTTAAAATTATTTTTATATTCTGAAAAATAGTACAATAGTACAAAACTAGTACATTTAAATGTTCTAAAAAACATATTTTCAAAGTAACTGATACCCACTACTGTCTATATTATGACTACATAGCATAAATTATCTCTAAGTAAATCCTTACTTTGGTATGTTTCAATCGTGTGTATGCAGTATTGAAAATTACTGTAATTTTTTTTTCATTATTTAATTAGGCATATACTTGTTTGGATGATTTGAAAAATAGTACTCAGACTCTGCATTTACTGTATGTTAAATTAAAACTAATTTCATATTTACTTTTTGTAAATAGTAGTAAAATTAAATTAAAAATTATTTAAAATTAAAAATTAAATATCAACCTTAGATAATATTGCTATTAGTTGTTATGTTTAAACCAAAGACATCTTCATGCTATTTTTTAGTGCTTAAGGGTAAACTAAAAAATTCCTATAAAATACATAGCATTGAATATAGACACTATCAAATATAAAACATTTAAAATATTCTAGACACTGTCCTCAATGCTTGTATATATATAGTCATTTAATTGTCACAATTCTGTTGTGTAAGGAATAACATTAATCTCATTTTACAGATAAAAAACTCGGGATGTTAGCAACTTGCCTAAGGTCACATAGTGGGACCATGAGGATTCAAATTCAATCAAGAAAACAGGTTTGAAGGTCTGAAGTCCTCACCAGTATACTCTAAAAACAAATTTATAAATGTGATGATTTAGATAGATACATGGATTTAATTGGAAAAAAAATCCTACTTTTTAAAAGAACTTTATCACATACATTCTGACACCAATGGAAACAAAGTGTTCCCTTAGAATACTCAGCTGGTCAGGGAAGGACTTCTTCCAGTGACCAATCATGGAAGAAAGCATGCCTGAATATGTTGCCTTCTGTGCCTTTTGAAAAGCATAATATTGTTCCTGAGCTGATGCAGTAATAAAGTTTTTCTGACTGGGCTCGGCATTCCCTTTAGCTGATGAATCTCTTATATATTCAAAATGTCTTACTGTTGTCTTCTCAGATAATCCCTGTGTCTTGTTCTCTTCTATGGGGAGAGAGGACCCCATAGCTATGGATGACACATGACTTAAATTCTTCACCCCTACACTGAAATTCTGAACACTGAGAAGCAGTGAGCAGCAAACCCTTTTGAATAGTAGAATAACAATAATGGTACAAGTGGCAATTTCTTGATACTTCCATGGCCCTTATTCCAATTAGGATGCTTCCTGCTCTGTAAGGACCAGGTTCTTGTCTATATTGTGGCCTCCCCTAGAGACCTGTTAGTTTTCAAATCATGTAGATAAGTAGTACTCTGGTCGTGATGCACAGTCAAGAAAGGTGTTATTAATTCCATGTTACATATAAACAACTGGTGCCTTTATTAAAAACCTCACAGTCTCACTGGCTCCAAATCTTCCTTTTTAATTTTTTAGAAGTCTGTACAGAGTCCTCACATATTTCAGGACAGCTATTACTAAATATTTTGGAGAATTTTTATAATGATTATTCAAACCAAGTAATTTTCAAAACTTCTGTCACTTGACGGAACACATTTAAAAGTAATGACCATTCATTACAGAATTTAGGCAATAAAATCTCCCGCAACTTGTATATGCTTCGTCATGTCTAGAGTCTACTTTATAGCAGGTTTAGGATTTTGAAAACTATAGTTATTTTATAATATGGCTCTGACTTTCTATCCACTCACTCAACAAATATTCCCTGAGCTCCTCCTCTGTGGATGGCACCGTCATGGGAAATGTGCACAATACAGACACGTGTGATTTATAGGACAGTATCTCTGCCATACTGTGGGAAACGGTGCTATGTTTGGGAAGAAAACACTTCATTTACTGTCAGTTCTGGTGCTAAGTTTCTTGTTATATTAGTGATGCCCAAATACTAAGCTGACAGACTTAAGGCCCTCAGCATCATTTCATTTAAAAAAAAAATCAAATAAAAATATAGAAAGGAAGCAAAAATAAAGCTGATTTAGAAATAATAAATCACCATTGCTGTAAAGAAATAATAGTTTTGATTTGATTACAGCTCCATGCAAACTTAGTCATCTGAGGTGAATAAAATAATTTAACATTAGAACTGGGACTAAAGAAGCTGTTCCCTTCCTATTTTACTTGAAATTTTACTTCTATTAAAAGTAGTAACATCTACAAACACAGGCAACGAAAAGATTGAAGATACAAACAGAATAGAAAATTTGGTTAGTCATGTAATAGAATGTAATAAACAGTTCTTATCCAATGGATTCAGATCTAGTGCTTGAGACACATAAGCTCTGATTTAAACACAACATAAATCAGGTAGTTACAAATATCATCCCTGTTTTACAGATGAGAGAACTGAGACAAGGTGTGGCTAACAACTTGCCTAATGTGACAAAGTTAGGAAGTAGGAGCATTCCTTCCAGCTCTGGCATTGATACTAGCCTACTACTAATCCCCCAAAATATATTAGAATAGCCATCATGACTACCATCTTATAACAATTTCCCAACTTATGAATGGATTACATCAGTGGTTATTTTTTTAAATGAATTAAATATGAGTTTTTCCCATAAAATTACTATATCCTCAGCTATCCTCAAAGTCAGTTTGAACACTGTTAGGTAAAATACAAGTATACCTTCCTTTAACTCTACTATTCTTCCGTTTGAACATCTAGTATAAAGCCAAGTATTCAAAGTCTCAAGTATTTGAGTTTGTAATGCTGAGGGAACAGGGACAAGGAGATTGTAGACAGTAAGGTTAATATGGACAGTGGCTCTGGAAGGGGTCCTCTATTCATATCCTAGGAAGGAATAACCAATAGGTGGACATCCAAGTATATGTTAAATAAAAAACTATATAAGGTAAAGGATTCAAGATGTAATACTTATGTGTTATAGATTAAAAACATTTTATTAAAAATTATATATTTATAATAAAGTGATCACCACATTCAAATTTAATTCACACCAGTTAAATTTGGAATATTAGCTTAATTGAATACCTGTTCACTCCTGTGATTTGTAAGTAGATATGAAATTTCATAAGCCAAAATCTAGTCAGGTTATAGTTTAAAAGTATAGTACTTGCATTCATAACATCTTATTATACATGAAGTTTCTTGGATAAACTATCTGGCCAGTAAGATTTGACTCAGTTATCTATATTATCACATAGAACAAGATAACTTACCGGATGTCTACCTTAAGCAGGCAAAAATGATTAATTAATAACAATATCTTTTTAAGATATTGCCTCCTGTAATGTTAAGTAGGGTATCTTATATTTTAGTTCTAATTAACACACCATAATCAATAAAACAATGAATTTTACAATGAAATTAATATTTTGAAAAATTGAAAAATATCATAGCTGTGTTTTGAACTGATTTGAACTAGCTGGGTTTTTCAAAATGGTTGATAACAAAAATTACTCTTTTAGTCATATCTAAACTGATTCCCAGCAACACATAACTACTTCATGCAATTATCTTTTACTATGTTTTGGTGAATGAAAACTGAATTAAAAGTAATTTAAAATGTTATTCAACAGAGTTTATTACAGATTCCAAACCCATTATACTAGAGGTATAATTATGTAGTATATATTAATGGCATATCTCATGCACATAATATTCTTACATGTGTGGTTTTAATGCTATATTAAATGTGATAATATTAAATATATATTGTTCTCACATAAATATAATTTTGTAACAGCATACTTCTTTTGAATTTACTTAAAAAGTCTATAATCATAAAATATTTTTGGAAATTATTAATATGTATCATGAACAAAATAAAGAATCACATTTTATAGTATATACTCATTTAATTCCTTCACTATGAGATTTGTTTGTAAATATTTGCAAAAATAGTGGAAATAACCAAACTTGAAATGTAAATTTTTTATTTCATATTAACCATCATTAACAGACATTTTCAATTATGATAAGTTTTTCAAATCCCCTGTACCAGAAACTGTAATGCTGCAATGTGCATGTTTTTCACTAACATGAAAGGTTACCACAAATATCAAATAGAAAGAATAAAAGAGCTTTGACAATTGTAAAAAATACATGGTATAAATGTAGGTGTTTAACTACAGTAATAAAATTACCAATATTATTACTTTGAGAAGGATGTTTTTGTATTCTTACTCAGTAGACCTTGTGAACTCACAATAGTAGTTAATAATACTATTTTAGCAATATTTTCTAACCTATTCCATGATATTTTCCATCTGTTTCAACTAATTTTTCTTTTGCATGCACACAACTAATATAACCCTTTAAGAGACATTTAAAAACCATAAATATTTACCTTCTTAACTTTCCAAAATACTTTGCATCATAAATGAACCAAGCATGTTTTTAATCTTTTGCTGACTTATAACTCTCTGATTACAATTACTTGTGCTAATGTGCATACTTCCTTGAAAAGATATGTATATACCTGATTACTGTTCTACTATCTTATTGTTTATGTGTTTCCATTTTGAAATATCTTCATCGTAAAATTAAGTGGATGTAAATGCTAAATGCAATCTTAACATTTATAGGTGCTTTTTCATGTTCACTCTGAACTAATAGTGTAAAATTAAATATGAGAATTTTTATATTAGTTTTTTATCATCAGGAATTAAAAACATTTCTCCTTTAATAATTAATTTTAGAGAACTGAATTGACTTTCAATTAAAAATGCAATATTTGTACAATTATTATTCTTTCAACATATTATCCACCAAGTTATTAATATGCACAAAGCATCTGGGGATAAGTTAACAATGTAAATCTTGAAGTTTGTAAGATAAAATGTATCAAGTTATGACACTGCAATGCCAAATTGAAGATCCAATGAAACAGGGAATTATAGAAAAGTGATTCTGAGTGAAGGCAAAGAAAAATGAAGATAAATGGATAAAATTCAGTCTTCTTCATTCAGTTGCCCAGAGGAAAAGGCATTGAAGTTGGAACACAAGAGAATCAATCAAAGAGCAACATTCCTTCTAGAACATAGTAGACATTAGACACTAGCTGAAATTTGAAGTATTAATGCAGGATAACTCTATCATAGTGATCCTACATTCAAAAATCATTAAACTGTTAATAAAAATAATTACTTTCTAAAATATACTTCTCAAACCCAGTATTCTTTATGAACACTGAAATGCAATCTATAGATGTGAATAAAAATATTTAGAACCCTGGATGAATTTTTTCCAGAGTTTCATTAACTATTCTTTCTTTCCTAGGCCAGTCTGGAAAGTATGATAGTAAATGCTATCATCCACAGGAATGATTCTAAGTGAAATACGTTTAGTGCCTAAAACTAGGCGCAACACTTGAGGACTGGGAATGTAGATTAGAGGTAGAGTGCTTGCCTAGCATGTATAATGTTCTGAGTTTGATCCTTAGCATGTGTATCAGCATGCCCTCACACACACACACACACACACACACACACACACACACACGACTTCATGCTTAGAAATCAGAGTTAGAACTTTTACACATCCACATGATGGAGGCCTCCATCAGTTGAAGAATAAAGTACTGTGAAGCTTTGGAAGCATATCTGAGTCCTGGCCAGCTACACTGACAAGAATTTGCTTCATTCCTATTACTATTTATTTTTTAAACTGAAGATTCTCTGTCATCCTCTCCCAGGAGAGACTTTGCCCTCCAGGAGAAACTTGGTAATGTGTAGGCATTTTCAGTTTTCACATCAGGCCTAGTGGTACTCCTGGCTTTCTAATAGGTAAAGGTCATTAACAGACAACCCACTCCATAGCTTTTGACCCCAACAGGAGAAAGAACTTCTGAAACCTTGAGCCCCAAATAAACTGCCTTTCCTCTATGTTGTTCTTGTCAGGTCCCTTGATCACAGTAATGAAAAAGTTGACGAAAACATGCATGAAATGAAAAAATAACAAGTAAAAGGGGAAAATTGCGGATCTCAAGCAGTTTACATAATTGTTGAGGAAAGCAGACATTTAATAAAATATAGAAACTTTTTTTTTTGTTTTTGTTGTTCTTTTTCATTAAATAGCCAGTCTTTATGGTTATTACTACTGATGTAGCCCAACTGAACTTCCTGTTAAACTCAGAGCTGGTTCAAAGAAATGTTGTTATTTGCATTTCAATATTGTAAAAATACAAACATCCAGGGAAATTTTTGTTCTAGAAAAACTTAGATTGACAGACTAATAAATCTTCCAAATAAAAACAGACACAGAATAGAAGACACAGAGACAAACCCACATAGACACAGTCATCTCATCCTTGACAAAGGTGCCAGAAATATATATGAAAGAAAAAATGGCCTTTTAAACAACTGATTCTGGGGAAACTAGTTATCCACATGTAGAAGAATGACACTAGACCTTTATCTCTCACTCTGCACAAAATTCAACTTAGAATGGACCTAGAAATTAGACCAGAAACAATGCAACCTCTAGCAGAAAAACGTAGGGTGAACACTCCAACATAGAGGCACAGGCAACGTTTTTCTCAATAGGATCCCTAAAGCTCAGGAAATAATGCCAAGAGTTAATAAATGGGATGACACCAAATTAAGAAGCTTCTGCATAGCAAAGGAAACAAATGTGTGAAGAGAGAACTTACAAAATAAGAAAAAAACTTTATTAGCTGTTCTTCTGACAGAGGATTAATAAATAGAATCTACAAAGAAAACAACAAAATTAACACCAAAAAAAAAAAAAAACCACACACACACACATAATTAATGAATAGGCAAATGAGCTAAACAGACTCTTCTCAAAAGAAGAAATACAAATGACAACAAATATATGACAAAATGTTCAACATCATTAGCAATTAGGAAAATGTAAATCAAAACTACACTGGTTTTCAGCTCACTGCAGTCAGAAAGGCAGTTATCAAGAACATAGACAATAATAAATGTTGAAGAGATTGTGGGAAAAAAGAAACTTTTACACTGTTGATGGAATTAAAAATTAGCACAACCACTATGGCAATCAGTAGGAGGTTCCTCAAAAGACTAAGAATGAAACCACCATGTGACCCAACTGTACCACACCTCAGTGTTTATCCTAAAGGGACAGAAGGATAGAAGGGACAAGAATTAAAACAATTAAAGAATTACATTTTTAACAATTATTTTTAGTTATACATAACATTAGAATTCATTTCAACAAAATTATAAAAGCATGGAATATAATTCATTCTAATTCAATCCCCAGTACTTCCCCTTTCCCTTCCCTCCTCTCCCTATTCCCTTTGCTCTACTAAAAAATTAAAATCATCATATTATAGTGATGCATGCATACCCATGTTTATAGTAGCAAAATTCATAATAGCCAAACAATGGAACCAGCCTAGGTGTCCATCAAAGGATGAGTGGATAAAGAAAATGTGGTTTATATACACAATGGAGTTTTATTTAGTCATAAAGAAAAATGAAATCATGCCATTTGCAGGAATAATGGATAGAACTTGAGAACATTATGTTGAGCGGAAAAAGTCAAAGTCAGAAGGTCAAGGTCATGTGTTTTATCTCATATGTGGAAACTAGAGAGGAAAAAGGAAAAGAAAGTTGGGTGGAAGAATCCCATGAAAATCAAATGGAGATCCGTAGAGCAGAAGAAAGGTACTAGGGGTGGGAGGAGGGAAAGGAAAGGGTGAATACTGGGGAATGATATTGGCCAAATTATATCACGATACTGTGTGCATGTATGAATGAATGTATAAACAAAGCCCACAATTGTGTACAAAAATAATGCTTCAACAAAAAATACAGCAAAAATTAAATGAAAATAAAATGTTAGAAATAGAATGTAAACATCTGTTTACTAAATATGGGGTGTAGGTTGTGGATCAGAAAATGTGTGAATAATATTATGTGATGGGCATGGACAAGGCCACTGGTGAAATGCCAGCGTGGGTTAGGAGTTGGGCATGAGCAGAATGGATCATCATTGCGTTTCTTATTCCTTTCTTGTGACATATTCTGTCCAGGGTAGAAGGGACAAGAAAAGACTGGAGTTAGTAAGAGTGATTTCTAGGCACTCAATGTTTAGGGCAAGAGGAGGGTAAGACAATACCTACAGTCTTTAGAGGATGGGAGAGAAATTCCCAGAGACAACTGTGGGTAATGACAGAGAAATTAAAAATCTTGTCTCATTTAGTCATTGTTGGGTGAGTTGTAGGCATGAAAAACAGGATCAGATAAATCACAGACAGCTTTGTGATATACTTAGCAGTGAAACTACACAGAATATAACATTTCCGTGCTTTGGTTGTTCAGAAGACAAACTGGAATCTAATAATGTCTTAAAGTCATTATTTACATGAATTGGGAAACAACATCGTACCCCCACCAAAAAGAACAAATCCGGTGATTCATGTCTTCTGATTGATGGATACAAAGTGTTACAAATATTCTACAATTTTTATCACTGTGCAGTTCAGCTGAGAGAGTGTCACAGAATGGTTTTACCCTTGCAGTAAAATGTAAATAAATGATTTTCACCCAAATTCTTATCCCATAAGGGAATGAGAATTGTGTCCCTAGTATTTTCTTAACTCATAATCAATTTCCTTAAAAATTGTGACTCAAGGATAAACAATATATTGTATGTATACACAATGGAGTTTTATTTAGTGAGAGAGAAAAATGAAATTCTGTCATTGGCATGAAAGTGGATGGAAATTGAGAGCATTAGCAAAACAAGTCAGAATAAAGGCAGTCTAATATAATGCAATTAAAACTAATCTAATAAATTACTTATAATTTCATTATTAGATAAGAAATGTGTGTAATTGTGTATAGCATGAATGATTGGCCTCCCAATAAAAGGAAAGTATGATGCAAAAATAAAAAAAATCTAGAGATGAAATTGGCTAAGGATAAATGCTTAAATCTTTGATTTTTTAAAAAAGTTCTACATAAATCAATTTAATCAGTTATAAGTTAGTTTACCTCCAAAAATATTATCCATTTTGAATTGTAGCATATAAATTATTATAATTTGCTTCAACATTCAATTGTAATAGGAATTTAGTTTTACAAAAAGTGCATGAATACTGAGGATAAAAAAAAAAAGGAAGATAAAAATATCTTGATATCCAAGACATTGTCCTATGGCTGGGAAGAGAAAAAAAAAAAAAAAAAAAATATATATATATATATGTCTAGAGAAAGATTTTAAGAGCTCAGGACTATATTAAACATTAGACAAGTAATGCAATACATGCTGAACAAATGTGCTATAAAAGTTATGAGAAGATAGATAAATAATAATCAGTTAAATTGTATTATATAAATAATCAAAGGACATAGAAGTTGTCTCAAAGCGCTTAGTTCTAACAATCCTTTGTAGAAAGTCAGTCTGAATAAGAGGTTCAAAGGAGTTAAGGTGGAAGAAAGATGCTGGATTTGAATCATGTCTGTGAGGCAGACCCATTGAACTTGTGGGTTAATGTGATTATTGTAGGCTTGGTAGTTGAGGAACAGGTACTTAATAAGTGAGGTGATTAGAGAGAAGAGCAGTGGAGGACAGGTGAAAGGGCACACTGGATAATAATAGGTCACATTTATTACATGCTCAGTACATTGCCAGCCATTGTTCTTTGTGCTTTATTCACATAAACTCAATTTTCATCACAACCCTATCAAATAGGTTTCTGTTGTCAATCCATTATACAGATTAGGAAAAAGAGGCACTAAATGAAGTACTTTTTCAATGCTATTTCCAGTTAATAAGTGAGGAAAAATAAGTTTGGATAAACGAGTTAACCTGAATCAGACCACCGATCAGACACTAAGTCTAATGCAGTGATGGGTATATTTCACGAGCTTTTTTCCTGAAAATAAAATAAATCTAATATGAATCTTTTGAGAAAAAAAAAGACTGTGCATCATAAGAAAAACTTAGAATATTTATCGTCTACTTTGATATATTATAAATTCATGCAGATCAATGCAATATTGAAAGATGTACTTTCTTGGCAATCAGGAGACTCCTTCATCCACAGAATTCTGGTGTTTTGAGATTTTCTACATACTTAAGAATCACCCATAAAATTACTTTGCAGTTTATCTGAAAGATGCCTGGATAAAATTTTGATCCAATTTTTAAAAATATAAATTGAGCTAAACAAAGTCTCCAAGAGGTAAGTTTTTCTCATTTCCATAGTACTTGGAAACTAAAAAAAAATATAATGTGGTAAAATTGAAGGACTCAGATGGACTTTAACTACAGGGTTGGCATACTATGGACCTTTAACCACATCCAGCCCATAGTCTGTTAAGCTAAGCATTTTAAAAAGATATTTAACTCATTCTTAATTATACTATAAAGTTTATCATAAATAAAACATGATTTCAAATAAGAAAATTCAAAGTAACCTATTTATCACAGGACCTAGAGACAATATTGATTTCCTTATACCTTTTTCATATACATGATGTTTCTATGTCACAGTATTAATAATACCAACATTTAGTAGGTGTTCTCTATATCCTTTGCCCTATTGTAAGTGATTTTTATGTTGTTTGCTTACTTAATCCTCATCACAGAAAAGAAAGGATATACCAAAATTTTGTCATCTTACAGATAAGGACAGATCATTTCACACTTACTGATTTTATTTAAAATTAAAGTATGAACTCTTTCCCCATGGTTGTAACTATTCTTTACAGTATCATATTCTTGTATAGACCGACTGTCAATCATTTAAAAATTATTTGAGGAAGATATTTCATATTCCTAGGCTTCAGTTTTCTCATCTAAATAACACAATTCAAAGGACTGTAATAAATGTCAAATGAGATATTATACATGAAGGTCCTGCACCAGTGATTCATATACAATTAGCACTTAGTAATTGCTAGTTCCCTTTCTTCTTCAGAAAGATGAAGATAAAGAAGGGGAAGGGGGAGGGGCAGGGAGAAGGAGGAGAATAAGAGAAGAAAAAGAGAGAAAGAAGAGGGGGAAGGAGCAGCGTGGAGAAGAGGAAAGGAAAGGGGAATGAGAAGACCTTGTGGTTCAGTGAAGACCACTGCAATCCCAGGTTCGTATTTGTGAATACATCAGTACATTGCCTGTAAAAGTGGGCGCATTGTCCAGACATCCAAACATACAAAGCTAAATGTCTTTGCTAGTTTTGAAAACTAAAAATTGGAAGACATAAGTTGGTAAATTGATTTTTTATTTAGACTTGTCAACTGCAGTAAATTTGTGTTAAGTCAATATTTTTACATTCAAATAAACTTTGAAAATATTTGACTAACGAAGGGTTAGCATACTATGGGCCTTTGACCACATCTAGCCCACAGGCTGGTTCTGTACCATCTGAGAACTAAGAATGTTTTTGTTTTACATTTTTAAATGTTTTAAGAAATCAAAAGAAGAATATTTTATGACTCATGAAAACCATAAGATTAAATGTTAGTGTTCATAAAGTTTTACTGAAACACAGTCATGCTCATTCATTTTTGTATAGTCTCTGACTGTTTTCACTCTTCAGTGACAAAGTTGAGGAGTTGACAAAGAGATCTTATGGCTCACAAATCCTAAATGATTTACTATCTAGCCCTTCAGACAGAAAGTTTGCCTATTCATTAGTAAGCACATTGAAATTCTTTACTTTGCCAATTCTGAGAGATTTAATATGCTATTGTTAATCCTAAAAAAATTTTAAAAATATATAAAAGGACACTAGTGTAGAATATTTCCTAGACTTATTTGACCTTCCTGGCACATTTCAGAAAATTCATGATCTACATATAACATTTTCAACACACAAATTCAGTTATGTTTTTTACTATGCGAAACGAAACACAGCATTTGTTTCTTTGTAAGTCACAACATTTAATAAGAAATTAAAATTTTTCTCTTATTGAAACAACTCATGACTATATATAGCTCTCTATAAAACATGCTGATGGGTTCTTTTATCAAAACCATTACAAACTTTGAAAAGACACACATGGATTAACAATTCAGGAGAGTGTTGTAAGTCTTTTTAAAGTTTTGGCGATTCGTACTATCTATTTTTATTAAGTTCTAAAGCATGATATGTTCCCACTTGCTCCCAACCTTTAAAAGTGGCACTGACCTCTTAATTCTATTTTAAGTTTGTTTCACTGTCTTCTGTACTTAGAAAAATGATCATCATGATCACCTCAGGAAAATTAAAGTCATTGTAAGTAAAGCAAATATGCTATACATGAATTAGATGTAGCAATGTAAGCCTGGCATGGTGGCACACACTCGTAATCCTAGCACCTGGGGAGGCTGAGGCAAGAGGATAGCAAATTCAAAGCCAGTCTCAGCAACTTAGCAAGGTCCTAAGCAACTTGGCAAAACCCTGTCTCAAATCATAAAAAGGGCTGGGGATGTGGCTAAGTGGTTAAACACCTCTGGGTTAAATCCCCAGAACAACACCAAAAAAGGAAGCAATGTTAAATGACAATTTTGATTGCCTTTTATTAATGCACACACACAGAGAATAAAATTTAATCAAAATTAAAATTAATGAAGCAGGCAAATAACATGGAAGCTCTGACCCACAAACAAACTCCATTTAATCTGACCCACTCTGCAGCAAATGCTCTCAAAAGCAACATTTTTTGGGTCACAGAAGTACCAGTCCTAAGAAGAGGTAAACATAGAAGCTTCACCCATTAATAATACAGATCTTTCTCTAGGTCACTAAGAAAATTCAAATCATTGTTTTGATAGTTGAAGCGTGAAAAGTAGTGCTAAAAAATAGTTTTCTTCAAATGCATACTTCTAATATTTTAAAGCATTTCAAAAGTTGTAGCCCTTCAGAAAATCAATTTTTCTGTGGAAGAATGGGACAGTAAAAAATTGATAAATAAAATAAAATGGTAAAAGATTACCTGAAAATTAAAATTTGATGTGTGTTTGTGCATGTGTGTGTATTTGCCAGTTTCATGCTCTAGTAATGTCAGTCTAATTTTTTAGGAAGTAAAAGCATAAACCAGTCAAGCAGGATAAGAACAACCCCAGACATTCCACAACCGCAGAGTAGCTAAAGCATATAATTCCCATAAGCAGAGGAAGGGAAGGGAATGTGTAAAGAATGTGCATTAGAGACTCCTGGAGGTTAAGTAAACTAAACCCTTGGTTCAAATTCCGGAAATTGATTATAATCAAAATGTAAATATTTAACATGTAGTATTAACCAAATGGAATGCTGAGAAACTAATCTCATTGGAAATTCTAGTGTTTACTTCTAGGTATCACCTGTGCCTGTACCTGACAAGTATGTAAAGTTTCCTTACTCATTTATATTTTGTAGAGAAATATTTCATAACAACAAAGCATATCTATTAAAAGGAAAGTTATCATTAAATATTTCATTTAATGATAGCTGTAGTTATTTTAACTATTAGCATTAGTTTTCCTTTGGATAGCCAAAACCATAATTGGTTTGCTTTCATAGTGGAAGATATTCCCTAATGACGGTGATTTTAAGCTTGTATCTGCCTGCAGCCATCTGCTCTTCACCTTTTAAATGAGTTCTGAGATATGTTGGCATTGTTGAATAACACCTGAAATGAGCAGGAATTTGAATTATCCAGGAGGAGAACTGAAAACATGGGTGAGAACCTTTATCCTTGCTTTTCATTTTCTGAACACTCTATAAGAAACGACAATAACTTCTAGTTGGAAACTTTATCTTAAATAATCAGTTTTACACATTAACCACAAATAAATATCCTAAAGAGTAACTACAAATTGATAATTTATAGATACGAGAGTATGGTAGGGCCTGTCATATCATTTTGTTAAGAAAAGGGAGAGTTTTGATACCTAACTTTATGGTTAAGAGACACCAGTCACCTATATCAAAAATATTGCATGTTCATTATTCTTCCCCAGGTTTTAATGATGTGAATCTTCAATGATCTGAATCTTTCTGTCTCTACCTCCTCTAAGACTTTACTTCATAATTTATCCTTCCTTAAATTTCTTTTTATTTCCTTCCTTTTGCTCTGATTCTTTTTATTATCTTGTCACATTTAAAAACCTTTGGTTTAACCAGTTGGTCCCCTAAATATCTTTTATTCACAAATTCAAATAGCAATCCATAGTCCTTCTCTTTTGTTGAATACTTTCCAAGGACTCAAATTCATAACAAAGTGACCACTACCCTGCTTAATTCAAGTAGACCCCTCTCTTATGGTTATGAGGAACCTCCTAACTGCCAAACAGTAGTCATTTTCAGAACTGATCTGATTTGACCTCTTTATTACATGAAGTGTTGTGACCCTTCTTCCCATTCTTCTGGCCTTCTGGTCCTTGCCTCTGAAGAAACCATTCTCCTGCAATTCTTCCTTTACTTTTCCAGTTTCCTCCCCAGTTCCCAGATGGAACTTTCTTCTTCCACATATTCAACAGGTATAGGTGTCAGGCAAGACAAAATCACATGGACACCAATTCTTTGTAGTTCCATCAAAAAAAGGGGTCTCTTTTTTTTCACCGCTTTAGTAGAATTTGAGATTTTGATGACCAGAAGAAAGTGGCAAAAGCCATATTGTACAAATTCTGGAGTCCAAATTTTAAAAAAGCATAGCTTCTGCTTTCTCCCTTTGGGATGCTGTCCTGAACCTGCTGCTTCATGATAAAGCCTGCCATGAACACTCACATAGAGAGAAAGGGAGAACCCAACTCCTCAGTTGTTTTACCCGCAAACTGTGCTCCCAGTAAACTGTGTTCTCAGCTAACCAGCTGCTCCTGAGAGTCCAGGAAACTAGCAGAAAAAACACCCTTGCCAATCCACAGAGTCATGGAAAATATTGTTAATGTTTTCAGCAACTAATTTTGGAGGTATTTTACCATGGTGTAAGTGATAATGGGTATAGCTGCTGAACCCAAAGTTTTGGGCTCACTTTTGTTACACACATTCTTCTTGGTGAGTGCAATACTCACAACATCAAACAATTGGAGGAAGTTGCCAAGTTTAATTATTTGTCCTTGAACTCTAGACCCATATTTCCAATTTCCTTTTTTATATCTTTATATTTATATTTGCATAACCAGGATGACCTCAAATTTGACACATCAAAACTAGTTCATTATCTTCTCTCCCATTCCTAACTATTCTATCTCCTGATATTCTCTTACTGAAGACAATCACTAACCCCTCCCTCTATTTCCAACACTTGAAACTGGAAGTCTATTTGGACTCTCCTCTGTCTCTTTCATCTGCCTTTAACAAACAGGCACTATGTCTATTTTATCCTTTCTATTAAATGTCCAAAATATCTGCTCTCATCACCATCTTTACTATTACAATTCAGACAATGGTTTATTATATATTACTGTAGTAAGCTATTACATGTCACAAAATTATAAAATATTACCCACATCACATTTGTACCCTACAAGACTACTAGCCTGCTGTTTTTTAAACTACAAATCTAGGTTTGTACTTTGCTGGATTAAAATATTTAAATGAGGCTCAAGACTTTCATTTTAAATCTCTTTCTTCTTTCTCCCTTTTCACTTTCTTTTCCCCATTCCTAGGCTTTCTTCCATGATCTGACCCCTTCAACTTATAGCCAAGAACTCTTTACTATATACATGGATTTAGTCATTCCTTACCCCATGCCAATATCTGACAGGTCTAGCTTGTTGTCATATATATCACCCAGTTAATGGCTAGATTGGATCTGCAATGCTTAATATTTTGACTCTAGGCTTTTTGACAACCTGTTTCCTTATCCTGAACCAGTCATTTTTTTTCTCCTTCTCCTTGTGATTAACTCTTCCTATGCTTCAAATATTGCCTCCTCTGGGAAAATTCCCTGAATGCCCCAGAATAACCCCAGATCCTGACTCCAGATGGATATAAGAATCCACTCTGATGCTTCTATAGAATCAAAGAGGGCATACTTCACAACAGCAGAATGCTTCCTTTTTACTAGTTTTCCAGTCAGGTCCTGGACAAATCTTTCATTTTGAACCTAAAGGTTCAACATAATAAGGGTAAGTGTTTGTTTGTTTGTTTATTTTTCTTTTTTTTTTTTTTTTTTTGGTAATTTGGAAGAGAGTGACAGGAGGAGGAGAGGAGTTTTAAAGAGGTAAATAAAGGAAATT
This sequence comes from Sciurus carolinensis, assembly GCF_902686445.1. Lineage (NCBI taxonomy): Eukaryota > Metazoa > Chordata > Mammalia > Rodentia > Sciuridae > Sciurus > Sciurus carolinensis. The sequence continues at coordinate 143,282,059 of NC_062216.1, forward strand.
TCTCAGTATAAAAGTCTACATAAATATAGTTTAAATCTACTGTGATTAACCTAGATCAAGTGGATCAGAAAAATTATACCTAGTTATAACTGTTCCACCAATTGTCTTTGTAAATAAAGTTTTACTGAAACACAGCCATGCCCATTTCATTATGGATTGTCTGTTTTTTTTTTTTTTTTTCACACTGCAATGACAGAGTGAGCAGTTGAGATGGTGACATTATTGCTAACGAAACCTAAAATACTTATTATGTGAACTTTAACCCCCCAGATTTGAGAATTCTTGGTTTTGATCATTTATCTGCACCAAAACCATATACACTTTATTTTTTAAATAATAAAACATTTTCTTAAACTTAAGTATTTATAAAAAAATTTTCTATATAGGGTTCTCTAGGAAATAAAAAAGGTAAAATAACAATGTTTACACAAAAGAGACTTATAATCTAATAGAAGTTATGCAGAAGCAATTTCAACCACAGGTAATAATTAAAGAATCATTAAAAGGAAGGCTGTTTCATGTCCATTGAGTGGGATTAACACAGGATTAGTCAGTCTGAAGGCCCTGACTGGAAACCAGTGTGTTTTGCCCTTAAAGCCCCACTACAGGTGTGGTGTGCTCCATATTAATCAGCCCCATATGGATATGAGTAGGGACAGGAGTAGGCTGGATGAATGGCAGCTTTCAAAGTCCCATCTCAGGTGCAGCATGTCCAAACACCAGGTGTTTGAAGGTGGAATACTTGGAAACATTCAAGAGACATCTTAAATTTTTCACTCGTCACCTCAATGTTTTTCTCTTACAAATATTATCCTTGCCATTTTTTTCCCTGCTCTTCATGATGACACACCTATATCCTCAGTTATTCAGAACCAAAATTGTAGTTATCATTGATTCATTTTTCCATCCTGGTTCTACCCCTGTCCATTAAATTTTGAATTCTTATAAATTCTGCCTCCATGTTAACTCTTGTGTCTAATCTTCTTCACTTTTTATATGAGACCTTTTTAAATTACACCTAACTGGCCTACTCACATTCTTTCTCTACTGTATATTTTCTATATATTTCATCCAGATAATTGTTTAAAAGGTTATATAATAATTGTATTATTTTCTCGTTCACAGCTCTTTAGGGCTTCTAGTGCAAAAATAAAATAATGTCTGGCTTTCCATAAACTACACTGATAGTGTCAAACACTGTCTCTTTTCCTATTTTTTCTTTGTGCAGTGTTCTTTTTCTCATCTTTTTTGTATGCAAATCTTGCATCTCATTCAGGTCTAAATCTGCTGCTGTTTTGTGAAACCTGTAGAGAGATACTATTCCATCTTTGTTGCCTAACATACCGGTATACTTATATCTCTGGTCTTGAACTTCAGCCAGCAATATTGTACTAAACACCTCCACTTAGATACTTAGTAAGCATCTGAGAACATAACAAAGCTGAAGTAGAATCATTAATTTCTCACCCATTTTTCCCAAAATCAGCTCTGGTACTAATGTCTCCCTATTTAGAGTTGGTAAACTTCACAGTTCTTGAAGTCAAAAACTTCAGACCATCTTTGTTTTTAATTTTTTTCTCATTCATTAAAAAATCCTGTAGATTCTACTTCCAAAGTGGATCCATCCATTTTGCCACTTTCTCTTCTGTTCTACTGTCATCCCACAAGGAGTCATCCTTTGCTGAAACCACTACAATAGCTTCTAGATTGGGTTCCTTTCTTCCTCTTTTGGTCCCACTGTAGTTACCTCTCCATATAGTAGTCAGGCTGAGTTTTCAAAAATCAAAAAATCGTCTACTCCCCCAGCTAAGCACCCATTGGTGGATTTCCCTGCATTTAAAGTATAATCAGCATTCCTTGTGTTTCACAAATAGCTAAATAACCATACCCTCATCTAGGTCCTCAACTCCCCCTCCTAGTCTTAGATCCTCTACCTATTGCTCTTCTTTCCTTCTACGACTCCAGGCCTGGTTCCATAGCAGTGACTTTCTGTTCCATCTGCCTAAAACCATCTTATTTCAGAGCCTTACAAGCTGATTCCTTCTGCTCATTCAAGTCTTAACTGAAAAGTCCCCTTTACTCAGACCAGTTTGCACTCTTCATTATATCACTCTGGTTTCCTTCCTTGTAGCCATCATCACTATCTAAATACTTTCATACCTTTATTGTTTTTGTATTGTCCATCAACCGCTGCACTATACACTTAGCTCAATGAGAGTAGAAACTTCTACTGTCTTTGTCTCTATTCCTGGGATCTAGAATAATGTGGTGTATATTACAAAATAAATAAATATTTGGCACTGAATACATGAATTTTATGAGGACACTTCAAAAAAGTTATTTTTAAATTATTTATGCACGTTTTGTGTGTATGTTAATCATCAAGGTCACGAGAAACATATTCCATGTTGGATTTATCACTAACCTTTTGTAATTACTCCAAAATGTAGTGCTCAATTAATTTTTTAGATTTTTTGGATCATCAGTCATATAATCTTGCATCATAATAAGGGAAATATAAATATATATATATAAATATATGTAGGCATATGTATGTACTTTTAAATATACATGTAGATCACAAATCTGAGAAAACAGGATAGCTCTAACCGTTTTCTTTTAGATGCTAAAATATATTCAAAAACAAGACCAAAGTATGCATGGACTGTGTAAAGCATTATATTGCACAAGTCATCATTTAACTTAATCCTCTAAAGTGTGATTATAGTAAGTTCTCCTAATTACAAGGAAAACTACTATGATCAAACTTTAGAGAAAAGTAACTTTTTCAAACTTTTATGACATTTCTAATATTTCTGGGGAAAAAATGACTTTCTCTATGACAGTAGGACAGGAAGTAAAAAAAAAAAAAAAAAAAAAGACAAATACTAAGGTCCTCAACAGCTTTTCATGCTTTTTTAAAATTGTTCACTCTTTTCTTCATAAGTAAATGTAGATACTATAGGTCTACTCCATGAAATTTATCCATGGTTTTTCTATAGCATCTCTCCAAGTTTTCAGGCAACTGTGAGGTCTTATTTGCATAGCTAAAAATAAATATCTTCAGGCTCCACTGCTGGGAGACTGGTCTTTCAAAACTAATGCTCTCCTACTGTTTGCCAGATTTCCTGTTAACCATAACTGTAGGGAATCCCAGTGCAATTGAAAGAGATCAAAATAAACAATATACAAGTAACTAAAGATATTTGAGGTGGTCATAAAATGTTCCATTCATCACCATGAGGAATATCAATAAGCTTCAAACACCAAACTTCTATCACTCATGCACCATAACTGGTGGGCATGAAAATTTGCTTAAGTTGGTCCACCATCTACATTAACAAGTTAAAATTCAAAAGAGTCATAAAATGATCAAATAACTTAATTCCTTGGTCTGATAAACCGAACAATTTAATATTATTATTGGAATGAAGAACAGTCCACTACAGTTGACTTTAAATCTGACACTGTTATATAAAGACATTCTGATTTTTTCCTAAACACTTCCATTGCAACCTTAATTGTACAACATGGTTTTCCACCCAACCATGATTATGGATGCTTGCCAAACTGACCGTATTGTTACCTAGTTCCTAGGTTTTCTCTTTTGATTATCCTACCTGAGTCAGTCTTTGCTGTGTGTGATTCAGCCCCCTCCTACATATTTTTGTGTACTTCGTTGTGTTCCCTTCTCTTGTCCAAGCCTGTCACCTGTGGGTGTCTAATAAATACTTCCTAATTATGAAGATTCACCTTTTATTTTTCTTTACTTCCATTTAGTCTTCTCTCCTAGACTTTGAGTTAGAGTTTATCACCACCACTTACTGAGCGCCTGCTCTACAGAGGAGTAGCCTTCCACAACTCCAAGAGATTATACTCTCATTTTCTTAATTGTACTGTAAAGATTATGATTTTATGGACCTTGTCAAAGACCATTTCCCACGGAAGAGTGAGTTTGAGAAAAAAAGTTTATGCATGAGCTATTTAACTATAATGCTATTTTCTCCAATTAGGAGTTTAATCTCTTAGGAATGGGGTTATGCCTTTGCATGTCTGGTACAGTACACATGACACAGTTTCCCAATCCTAAAGAAATAAAATAACAATTTTATGTTCCATAAAATTCATATACTTATGTTGTTGAACTTAGAATAGGATTTAGCAAATATTAAACACTGAAAAATTCTCACATATTATCATTTATAAGCTAATTACACCTTTGTAAGCGTGTAAATAAACACGTTGACTTTCACCATAATGTTAACTTTCTTGGTGGAGGTTATGTGTCATTACCCAGTGCTTTTGGTAAAGTTACAAAAAAAAAAAAAAAAAAAAAAAAAAATCTGTTTTCTAATTCCAGTTTTTCTTTAGTTCTTTTCAGAAAGAAAAAAGTGATAAAATAAAATTTAAGTCAATTCAGCAAAGGATATTTTAAAATCATAGAATCTTGGACATGAAATATTTACATTCTCATTTTATAATATAAATATGAAACTAAAATATTTTAATAATGTATCTTTTCTTTTATCAAAACTATACAAAAACACCAGTAATCTGATTTGTAACTATGCTGTACTATGTATTGTGCTGTACATTGCAAAATTATCAATGGTCTCATAATTTGGCTCAAAAGAGGTATGAGAATAAAACCTAAAAGCTGTTGAAATTCAAGTATTTCATCAAAGTTCCAAGAAATGTGTAGAGTATTTGTAGACTCACTTCTAATTATGCTAAAAAATGTACAATCTCTTTATATCTAGAGTTTAAAGATATCAGTGGTGATAGAGAAATTCTAGCGAGTGAACATTGGATTTCAAAGGCCCAGATATCAGAGTATAATTAAGTATCAAAAACTGAGATATATTTCATAGCATTTTGCATCAAAACAGACTTGAATAATGAATGACTATTTACTGAGCTTGTATTATGTTGTAGGACTAAGCTAAGGCTTTCATACATAATCAGGTTTATTACAAACACTTAATGTTTTAGAAGTAACTCTATTTATAAGGTGAGAAAACTAAATCCTAAGTAGACCACAAGAAGATAATGACTTAGAACATGAATTTGAATCCTGTTTTTGCCGCTTACTAATTACTGCACTTGCTCCGGGTCACATTAAGGCACTGTTGCCTCATAAGTGGAATAGGAGAAATCATAGTACCCCCACAGCACTTTTTAAAATATCAAATGAGTTGCTTTCTGTAAATCACAAGAACAATACATGTTATAAGAAGTGCAGGTCAAGGTATATCTAGCCTGAAATTAATGAAGCCGCTTCATTTTCATAGTCTAGCTCTTTATATCTTCATTTTCATAGTCACTTTCCACAGCCCCAAATGTATTTAGACTTTTTAAAAAAATTGATACTTGTATATTCTTTTACAAGAATACAAGCTCCCTCTCCACACACAAATGTTGTAAAATTTGGGCTTCCCTTTGTATGTTATAATTATTGTTGTTATTGTATTAGAAAGATTAAATATTTGCCCCAGGGCACACAACTAGTACTGACATAGCTGGGGTTTGCCCGGAAGTCGAGGCCACTAGAGAGTTCAACTTCTTAGACAGAAATTTTTTGCCTATTTCCAACACTTTTCCTTTGTTCTATAACTAAAAATCTGACAGGGAGAATGTAAATCCTCCTTTCATGTGAGATAATAGATATTTCCTGATCATATTTTCCTCTAATCTCAGAAGAAGGGTAGATGTTCCACGTGTAGCAGTGGGGTCTGTGGTGGCCACACACTGCATCCACCAAACCTCACTCATACACACATGGCTCTATCCAAGTCTTCCTGAAATGAGGTAAGAACATTGCCAGACAGGAACTAGTAACATTTCTCCTGTTTGAATTTTTTTTTTTTTTTTTTTTTGCTTTTTTCTAATCAGAAACCCAGTAAAGTTTCCCATAGCATCTTTTTGTCAGGTACGACCTTCAGTATTTGAAGGTAAGGAGTTGAGCCTGGAAAGAGAGATGATGAGAGGTCAGTCTTGCAATTATGGATTCATCCTTAAAGTAACCCAAGCTCCCATTTAATAAAAAGTATATTGATCTACCACTTTGACTCAAGTACTGTATGGGGTCAGCTATATTTTGAGAGTATATATTGAATTCTTTTATTCACTTATCAAGTATTTCTTAAGCACCTATTCACTGGTTATCTAGCCCAGAACAAGACAGGTAAGGTCCCTGTTCTCATTTATCTATACTTAATGAAAATTTTGTTTGTTTGATTGTTTGTTTGTTTGTTTGTTTTGGTACTGGGGATTGAACTCAGGGGCACTTAATCACTGAGCTACATCCCCAGCACTTTTCCATATTTTATTTATAGACAGTGTCTCAATGAGTTGCTTAAATCAAAACCACCCTAAGATTCCATTTCACCCCAATTAGAATGGCGATTATCAAGAATACAAGCAACAACAGGTGTTGGTGAGGATGTGGGGAGAAAGGTACACTCTTATATTGCTGGTGGGGCTGCAAATTAGTGCAGCCACTCTGGAAAGCAGTGTGGAGACTCCTTAGAAAACTTGGAATGGAACCACCATTTGACCCAGCTATCCCATTCCTTGGCCTATACCCAAAGGACTTAAAATCAGCATATTACAGAGATACAGCCACATCAATGTTCATAACTGCTTAGTTCACAATAGCCAGATTGTGGAACCAACGTAGATGTCCTTCAATTGATGAATGGATAAAGAAAATGTGGTATATATATATATATATATATATAATGGAATATTACTCAGTCATAAAGAATGATAAAATTATGGCATTTGCAGGCAAATGGATGAAACTGGAGAATATCATGCTAAGTGAGATAAGCCAATCTCAAAAAACCAATGGACGAATGATATCGCTAATAAGTGGATGATGACACATAATGGGGGGTGGGAGGGGTTAGTGTTAGGGTTAGAGTTAGGGTTAGGGAGGGGGGCAAGAATGGAGGAAGGAAGGACTGTATAGAGGGAAAAGAGGGGTGGGAGGGGTGGGGGGAAGGGGAAAAAAATAACAGAATGAATCAAACAACATTACCCTATGTAAATTTATGATTACACAAATGGTATGCCTTTACGCCATGTACAGAGAAACAACATGTATCCCATTTGTTTACAATAATAAAAAAAAAAAAAAGAAAATTAAAAAAAAAAAATGAGTTGCTTAGAGCTTCACTAAGTTACTGAGTCTGGCTTTGAACTCAGGATCCTCCTGCCTCAGTCTCTCAAGCTTCTGGGATTATAGGTAATGCACCACCATGCCATGCAACTTAATAAGAATTTTTTATAGGAATCTTGTGTTACTTTATTTATAAAAACAGAGGGTATTCCAGCTTGCAGATATAAACCTTTAAAGAAAATTTTCCTTGTTAGAACTTTTAATTCCCATTGAATACTCTTATTCTTGAAAATCTTGTTTACCATGGTAAGTACTAAATACCTTACTGAAACCAACTCCATTTAGATAGAATAATTACTTTGTACTGGATGATCACCTTTATTTGTAATTGCTTCACAACAAATTCAGGAACTTTCTCTAGAAGGTATATTACAATTGGTTTCACAGTAAAGGAATCAAAATCTATTAAAAATAGTAAACAATGAACTCTTAAGACATAAACATTGTATTCTACCAATGCCGCATTTGAATGTCCTTAAAAACACCATAAGCAAGTATATGTTAAAGAAGATTAGAACACATAAGGGTGTCAAACTTTTCCCTTTGACATATGCAGGGCTTGGATATCATGAGGACTCATTACTGAAGGCCAATGTGCTAGAGACAACAGATTCCTTGTCAAAGCCTGGTATCCACAAATATCTGGAAGAGACAGACACATACCCCTACTTCAACTTCTCTTATTTTCAGAACTAAAAAAAATAAGTAAAAAAGAGCTACACTTTTATGAATTACTTAGAGCTATCAATAAGTCTCCTGGACCTGCATAGCAATCAAACAACATCAAAACTTTCTAAGTTACAGAAAACATTTTCTAAATTAAATTGTTAAACAGTTACAAACTTCTTGAAACTTGTTTCCAAAAATTGATCTAAGAACTTCTTTCCTTGACAAGTGCCATGCACTGGTATGGCACATAATACATCTTACATAGTAGATTTTCAGCTGACTTTGGTATTTTTGAGTGCAACACGAGTTTTAATCTGGAGCTTAATCTCATCCCTGCCAATGTTTTTGGAATAATTTTTGCCAGGGATAAAGCATTCTAGTCATCATCCCCAAAGGTTCTGTCTGCTGCCAACTAGTAACTACTTAAATCACTAGGTATCATCAGGGCAAATATCTTTCAAGAACTCCAGAGCAGTATGAATCTTTACATACCGAAATATGTAGCATTTCTTAATCCAGGTTTGGAAACACTTTAAATCTTTATTTGAAGCATACATGAAATAGTACATGATGTTTCTTTTTTGCGGAATTCATAAATTACCATACTTCTAATTACAGGGAGAAGAAATTCCTCTTGCCAAAAACTTTTACCCTAACCGCAAAAGTTAATTCTTACTTCTGATGAAGCAGTCACTACATGATTTATTTATGGTGACACTATAATGCACCTGGATTAAAGAAAAAAAGAAAAACTGGCCATATATGTTCAAATACATTCAAAAGAAAATTTTAATGCAAACTTTATTCACTAATTATAAAATAATGCAGCTGCAATACCTATTTCAAATATATTCATTATAAGATAATAACAAGTACATTTGGGGGGTCCTTTTAATTTGGGGTTGGTATTATGAAGACATCTGGTATAGCCTATGACAGATATATCCTTATGTTAAGGAAAAGTCAAGGAAAGACATGATGTTACAGAGGCCAAAGCCTACAGAAGTTGAAATAGTACTTTAAAATTATTATGGAGGCCTTTTAAAACTAGATTACATCTTTTTGTAGTCAGGACTCTTTTATCTTGCTAATCACATAATAAATTAATTTCAAATTTCTGACAAATATGTGAGATATTGTTTCACTATGTTAATTTTCTGTTTCTAGCAAAGCTTGGCAAAAGTTCTAACCAATTTTCTGTGCCCACCTGTCCCCCCAACCCCCAATTTTATTAGTTAAGACACCAGGGGATCATATGTCATCACTAAGTGTTTCAAAAAGCTTTATAGTGACATTGCAGTTTTCTTAACTTTAAGAAAAGTTTGTGATTGCTTTTGAGACATATTAAGTTGTGAGGCAACTACTACCTTGAAAATAAAATCTAACATAAAAACAATCACATTTGCAAATGGAGTCTCTTTGAATAGTTAAATAGGTTAATAATCAATTCAATTATTGAATGTTCACACGAATGTCAAGTATCAAATGAATCTGTGCTTCATTATTTACTTCTTTGACATTCAGGTAGGAAACAATGGCTGCTTAGTGACTTACAATACACTTTCAGAAACTCAAATAGTTTGTTGAAAATGATATCTAGGTTTCCACTATTTTTATTATTCTTGCTGAACAAAAGACTGATTAACCAATATGTTGGTATATACCAATCTGTTCAGGTTTTAGTGACAGAATATTTTAATATTCTAGAACCACAGTAAACAATCTTATCTCCTACAACCAAAAGACCCTCTTAAAACTGTACTCTTTCAATTAAATATTACTATAATTAGAAACTATTAAGAGATTAACTCTGATTATAAACAAAAAATTTTAGCTTGGCTCCCATTTATTTATATGAAAGTTTGAAATAAAAAGCCTGAAAAGTTTGTATGTTCAAATTCAATTATTTTGGGACCATGTATTATTCTCAACATGTTTGGGGATCAAAAATTAGTCTTCTGAAGATTATTTTCTGTAGTTTTAAATTAAATGCCTCTAAAATTTATAATAAAATATCTGATAGTGTAAGATTCACCACATGTCCAAATTCATTGAATTATTTGATCACATTTTACATTTTGGATTATATCAAATGTCCATCAATCCTTCATAAAACATTCAGTTTTATATAATGCCAGCTTTGCATCACATGATGAATAAGGAATAAAATAATTACTATGTTCTAGTGTGAATGCAAATTATAATTTTCACTTACAAAATTAAATAAACAACTGTATTACAGATTCTCCACATGCAGACACTGTCCTATGCATGAAAACATAGGTTTGTCTAGACATATGGACCCACCCTCTCTGCAAGCCTTCTAGTTTGTTTTTAAGAGTTCTCATGCCTCATCCTTGAAGTATTATTTCCATCTTGTTCATCTCTAAAACTCTCAAACATCTGTTTATTATAAAAACAATTACAGAACTATCTCATGAAGTTGAATCTTGGGGAATTTATATCACTGCAAAAGTGAACGAAAATGAAATGACAAGCAAAAAAATTCAGTAAACTAAATGCTATGATCTCAAATTTCCAATATTCCTTTCATCAATGTGCACTTTTCCTGCTGATAAATATAAAAATATAAAATACAAAGTGTTCTTTTATCAAGTTATGTATGACAAGAGTATAAATATGTTACTCAAATTGTTCTTTGGTATCCTATAACAAATTATATATAATGAAATGCATTAGCACTTATCAAATAACTGTTTTATCATCAGTTACATTTTTGGTAAAAGAGCAAATAATTCATTGTTCAGAAAAAATGTTTGGCTCTCTATATTGAAGTAGGATTATTTAGTTATCATGGAATGTGGTAACCGAAATGGATAAACTGAACAATGTAACTAATTTTGGTCTATAGTTTTAACTTTGAGAAGGTGAAAAAAAAAAAAAAAAAAAAAAAAGACTTCATAGATAGCAATACTAAATACCAGCAAACAAAAATACACTAATTCTATTTCAATACACCCTAATAATTATCCATTGCTTAAGTTGAAATATTTATATATTTATGTTCTTGGCCACAGCTGTGGATTGTAATTTTTCTTACTGGTTAGGAAAGTAAAACTCTGTAAAGGGATGCAACCACTTATTACAGCGGTTGAAGAATATCTGCAATATTACCAACCACCTTTGCCAAAATACTTGCATTCATTATAAAACATCACCTTCTGTTTTCTCAGAGAAACTCATTCTTTCTACCTTTCCATAATTTTGCACAGAAAATATCAGATTAACAATGTTTGAGTACTCACCTCCTTGAATGATAGCTAGTTTTATGGGAAGAATAGGTGGTGGGTGGCAATACTGATGTAATGAAAGTGAAGTTATGTACTTTTTCTAGGGGAAAGTCACTGGGGAGCATGCAAAATTTATCGCACTGTTCGCTGGCATACCAATGACAATTCTTCAAAACTTTACAAAAAAAAACACAAATAAAACTTTGAGCACCCAATTTACCAGAAACACAATTTGCTTTATAAAACAATAAACTTCCCAAAGTAACTATTTACATATCTTGATGGCATTTAACCAGATGCCAAAATAATTCTACAATAACAGCACTACAGAAAAATCACCTAAAAGAATTTTTTGGTTGTGACTATTCTGGAATATTTTTTAGTACATTGTCATTAAAACACAAACATATTTGCATAACCACTATTAATTTTTTGAAAATACTCAAACCTTTTCATTCTAAAATGCATAACAAAGCATTATTTCATAAATAACATATATATGATCATGTTATTATCAAATAATACTGGTTTAGAAAGTTTTACAGTATTCACTATGGCTATTTGAGTTTTTAAGGAAATTTAACCACTCAAATGATCAATTCATTTGGAATGGGTTAGAAGAAACAGAATTTTTAAAATAGATAGTTGTGTACAAAATAAAATACGAAGATTTACTTTAAAGTGTCTCACTATATTGTCATGCAGATACTTTAAAATAATTATATCATTTCCTACGATGTAATTGTATCCTTTTAAATTTACGCTAGGCAAATTATGACAAGTACAGACAGGCATGGTTGAGAGAAGCATATCAGCAAAGCCCCTGTGCCAAAACAAATTGTATTAAAAAATAAAACTCACCTCTAAAATTATTCTCACTTGTTTTGGCATAAAAATGTAGTATTTGAGTCATAGTTAAACTGTTTCATAGGACCTAAATGCACATATTGACCCAAGAAAAGTGTGTGTGTGTATGTGTGTGTGTGTGTGTGTGTGTGTGTGTGTGTGTACGCGCGCGCGCGCTCGCCCACACAAACACTTGTTTTAAGTACACATTTATATTGTGGGCATTGCAGGTTTGAAATATCAAATTAAATCAAAGTAAACTAGTAATAATAAGGATTAAGGCAAACAGCTACTGGAATCCCTTTTTAGTGCCTAAAACCACCTATACTTCTTGAAGATTTTCAAGAGAATCAGTTCACAAAAAGTTTCTCTACAGACTATTTTTACTTGGGAACTTTCCAGGCTTCAGGAATGCCCCTCTCCCAGGGGAAACCAAAGCATTGTTTCAGAATTTATTTCAGCAGCAGTGTTTCTCATTCTAATAAGTGGCTATGAATCCTAGTTCTACCTTAAAATTTTAACCCTTTATACAATATTCTACAGTTCAGGCCAAATGAAACGTCATTCTACTACCCTCAAATGTTCAGGGAGCAAGAAGAGATAATACTGATGTTAGCTGTGGAATTAAAAGACCAAAAGGGAAAAAGGGAGTCAAAAACACTCACTTATTAGTTCATGCTGACTACTGCAATCATCAATACTGGAAAAATATCCTTACCAGCTAGATATTGTACTAGATCTAAGTCCTTAGCGTTTTGTGCTACAAAAGCAGTTTTTCAGAAATTAAATGAAAACACACACACACACACACACACACACACACACGCACACACACACACACCACGACTTTACCTGTTTTTATGTCGAGTTTTTAGCAAGTTTCTTCCAAAGGGAGCCATGATCTATCCGGCAAGGGAAAAACAAGAACTGTATCTCAGTGAACTGGGGCTGGGGTTGGAGTATCTGGATTTCTAGGGTGAAGGGAGGAGGTCTGGAAGCTTCCTCTTCACCTCTTCAGAAGTTCCTGGCTTTCAGCTCATTAGTAGTCGGCTGAGAGAGTTGCTGGAAGTTGTGCAACTGCTGCTTAACTTTGAACTGCGGGATTGTTGTGGCTGCTGCACCTCTGGAGACCTGCCCAGCTCCAGCCTTGAAGAAGGCGTTTGGAAGCAGGAAAAGAGAGGAGAAAGAGAAGAGGGGAAGGGAGGGGAATTCTATTGTGTTCTGTAGTTATTTGCAGACTAGCTAAACTTTAAGAACTGCCAACCCCACAGGCATGGTAATACCCATGGAATGGGAAATTCACTCGATTTGGAAACACCCTTCCCCCGCTTTCCACACCCAACCACACAAGGTGAACACACATAAAAGGTTTAAAAGTAAATACCCCCACCTCTCAGTCAGCTCCCCTCTGTGAAATGTAATCTGATCATGGCAGGCAGGGGTTAGGGCCAAAAAGTCTTTGCCTATGCACTCCATGCAAAAATCCCCTGCCCCGGTGCCAATAAAGTAAGTTAAAGTAGAGTGTTGTTGGAGAATGGATCAAGGTGGACTCACAGACCACTTGGGATTTTAAGCTCCTGAGTTCATGATTACAGGAGTTCCTTCAACTCCACTTCTCTTAAGTTCATCTTCCAAAGATTGACAGACCTATGGGCGCAGGGCTGACTGGTCATAATCCTGCCACAGGAACCCGCGGGGGGTTCCGTCCGACTGGGCATTTTATGGGCTTTTAGGCCCCTGGGAGTTTGATAAAAAGCGAACTGTCCGTTCCTGCTTCTCAAATGGAAAAATGAGAGAGAACTTCAAGGAACTCAAGTGCGCAGTGCAGGTGGAGGGGCGCGGGCTCCACCTGGTTCTCCGGTGCTCGAACCCACGATCCGCGAAGCCAGGGCAGAACCGGCCAGGGCAGGGTGCCAGAGGCCCCGCGCAGCGCGGACCCTGAGCCCTAGACTGCGACGCGTGGGAAAGCGTGGTCCAGGCGCCAAGCCCCGGAGAGTTTCCCAGGACTTTTCTTCTAGTTCTCCGCCCCTGCTAATACCGCCTCCCCCACGCCCCCCGCAGCCCCTGCTGCCAACCCAGCCGCGCTTCTGATCAAGGGTTTCGGTGGCTGATGGTGAGGAGGGAGGGACGGAAACCCAGGGTCTGGGCTCCTCTGCAACACTTCAAGCTGGTGAGGCTCTCGGACCTTGCAAAGCACCTAAATGGCTCATACTTTCTTTGCTAGCCACCCCCCACCCTCGCTAACCCCAATAACAGAAATGAAATGTGACCTCAAAGTCTTTTATAATTCTTAGAACCACTGATTCAAACAGGAGTCTACAGAACCTCAGAAAAAATTTTTTTCATTATTATCATAATTCCTTTCTAGTTCCCTGTATTTTATACATTTCTCTTAATATATCTTTGTTTATATGTGATTTTATTATTTAAAAATCCATTATTTTATAATTTTATATACATATATATGTATCTATATGACCAACTAGTTAGGAGTTAAATTACAAAAGCAAATGTTATAATTGTTATGTTTTTATATTCCTGGCAGAATAAGTCTACAAATTCATATACATTTAAGATAGACCTATAGTCAGTGGTACCAGAGAAAACCTTTACAGTACCGGAAGTAGTAATCACATTTTGTGTTTATGTATATAAGCATATTAACAAAACATAGGCATTTTACATACCATATATATGTGTATGTATACATATATACATGTGTATCTTTATATGCAACAAAACCACATAATCTTGGCTGTACTTTTGTTTCAATTCTACATTTAATTCTGCTAGCACATTACAAAAAATGACTTAAGCTATTATGGAAGTTTGCCCAGTTATTCTTATGTTGTTCAAAATAAAATCCCCTAAAGCTATACTATTTAGTTATGAAGGTAATTATTGCAGTCACTAGTTTGCAAAGAATTTTCCATTTGCAAATATCCTTGTGTTTCTCTGGTTTTGGTTCTCCACCCTTATTAACACATTTGCATATGTTATGTGTATTGAATTTTTCAATAAAAGAGTTTTAATGGAGATAGAGGAAACAGTATTACATGTTTATTAGCATAATATTGGTTTGAGTTTCATCTTATCACAAATAAGGTTCATTTAGGATGTTGTTATCCCTCACATAATATATCCTATTAATTCTTTTCATGACCAGCTCTTTGATGTGTAAGAATTAAACACAGAGGGGTTTGTACACATAAAATTTATACACTTTTTATTGTACATATTATACCTCAATAAAGCAGGAGAAAATACAAATGGTTATTGTCCTTCAGATGTTAAAATCAGAAAGAAATGAAAAACATGGACACTAATTCCTAAATAGAAAGTAAACAAACAACAATTTCAAAGAAAGTAAGAAAACCGTGCTTTAAACAGTCACATTTCACTAGTAATCGGATACTACATAATTAAATTGAAATGAGATTTTTTAAAAATCAAACAGATGATGATTTTGAAAAAAGATTATGCTCATCTCTTGTCAGTATGTTGGTCAGAATATAATGCTTGGTATAAGGAGTATAAATTGTCATGTCATTTTTTAAGAAAAAAATTTGGCCAGGTACAGCAATAACCTCAAAATATTCAAACTTTTATTCAAGTTTTTTCTCTCAAGTATTTTTCCCAAAGAAGTAATTCATTTCATAAAAAGTCTTATTTTCATAGATATTCATTTAATAACTAAATTAAATAATCCATAGAAAATGCTGACACATAGAATTAGCCTAAATACTAAGTATTTTGTTACAGGTACAGGGTGTTAAGAAAAATTATCTGAAACTTGAAAATAAGGTAAATAAAGGATTGAATGGTGGAGTGGAGTGTTGTCTAATAGTCTATCTCAAAGATTATACAACACTCTAAAATACTGCATTTTTAAACTCTTTATTGAATGATGCTAACTTGTAAAACAACCATTTATTGAATGAGTAAGTTCTAAGTTATTTTTTGTTCAGGAGCAATATGTATGATTTTTGTGCAGTAGAAAAGTTAACCCAAAATGTTTTGGTTTTGTTTTCATGTATAATATCAAACAAGTTCATAATATCTAATAATTTTATCTCAGCATTCAGTCTTTATTATCTATGCATTATATCTCTTTCAAACCAGCTTTACAGTTGTTGGATCTTTCATTCATAAGTTAATTTTTGACACTTTTCCACCATATATTCACATAACATTCACACATTTCAGCTTTTGGTAAATTGCACTTTGAAAATTATGAGACTAGTTCAGTCCTTTATGAGACAATAGGAAATCTTTCTTAAAAAATGATGATTATTCAGCTATATGATTCCTACTTTCTCCAAAACGAAATGTTTGAAAACAGTTTGATGACAGAATATGGTTAGAATGTCCTTTTGCTCATCTCTGAGTATAAGAGATAGAAAATAAATATTCTTTTATATATTTAGATTAACATTTAAAAAATCAAAATGGAACACAGTATATTACACTTAATAATGAAAAGTAAACATTCTCCTTGATTAAATTGACTATTTAATCTGTAGTTGAATTGGTATCAAAAACTAAACAATGTTAAAACATATTCTGATAGAAAATCCTTTAGAAGAACACATAACCAAGAAAATAAATGTGTAAATTCTTGTACTAGTTCATTTTTTAACATTTTTTTTTAGTTGTATTTGGACACAATACCTTTATTTTATATTTAAATGGTTCTGAGGATCCAATCCAGGGCCTCAAGCATTAGGGGAGTACTCTACCACTGAGCCACAATGCCAGCTTAGACTAGTTCATTTTTTACAGGATGGTTCTAACCTCTGTTTCTATTAAGAAAAGTTGACTTCCTTTCAGACAAGTCAGGGCCTCAAGCATTAGGGGAGTACTCTACCACTGAGCCACAATGCCAGCTTAGACTAGTTCATTTTTTACAGGATGGTTCTAACCTCTGTTTCTATTAAGAAAAGATGACTTCCTTTCAGACAAGTCAATTGCAAAATTATTGACTAGATCTTATGCATGCACAATATAGAGCACACAATCTTAACACAGACTCTCACCATTTACATCAACATTTCCTCTTCCTCCTCCTCCAATATGTTATAAAAAGTAATCTTTTAAAAACACCCCTACTGGTAACCAGGAATGGAGGGCTGGGGATATAGCTCAGTTGGTAGAGTGCTTGATCACAAGGCCCTGGGTTCAATCCCCAGCACCACAAAAAAAAAAAAAAAAAAAAAGTGGTAGGGGTGGAATGGGAAGAGGTAAAACAAAGAACACAAGGCATCCATTACATAGCACATAGACTGTACAAGCCTGGAGGTCTGTGTACAACAAGAGGTCTACAGTCAGTGTATTTCATTCAGGATTTTGCTACATAAGTATATTATAACTGCTCCTGCCACAGAGGGAGACGTGTAACTCTGTGAGATGATACATATGTTATTTGTCCCACTTCAGTAATCATTTTATTATATGTGTGTTTGGTAGTAGCTGGCACTGAGCAGTGAAATGCATGGCAAGGTCACAAGTATTCTTTAAATTATTTTAGGGTCTTCTTTAAACTACTTCCAAAGTAGATGAGAAAGCAAAGGTGGTAGTTAATTTGTAGAAAATAAACAGAAGCAAAGGAGCTAATGGGAAAATACGTCAAAAGAAAAGGATTATTGGGATTAACTCTTAACAGGGTCCATTGATGTTGATGTGAAGCTAGGAATTATGGCTAAAGGTGTCTCTATTTATGTGGGAAGGAAGATTCACTAAAGTAACTTCTGACTAGCTATTGATTCCAGTGCCTACATTAACATGGGATTAACTTGTGGATGAAGCCCTCCTAAATAGGATGGCCACCATGACAGTCAAAACTGAAGTCAAAACTTCCACCACCCAACATGAAGGAGGAGTTGAACCCTCATTTTGCTTTTACTTTACTTTCACCTCACTTTCTCTTTACTTTCACTTAGAATAAAGTGCTCTTGCATGACTTTTGATGCCTGACTAAATTTTCTTTAGTGGGAACACAAGAAGCAAGGTTGGGTGTTTCAGTTCCCTGCTTTCCTGTGACATGTGTATCTTATCATGTTGTCTATGTAAATATACATGATAAAAATGAAAAATGTCATTTTCATTCCCATATATACATATGTATACATATATATTTATATAATCCTTTTAGGTTCTTTTAGAATAAGTACAAAGTAGCGAGGTGTTCAAGGCTCTTTATTATATGAGCTTTACCAATTTGGGCTGTGGCATGCAGTACTTCTCAAAAAACATGTGACAGGGAACAGGAGTTAAAGCATGAGAGGCTGAAGATCCACATCACAGCCATGCCATTTCCTAGTAGAGACCTTGGGTAAATTATTTAACTTTCTCAGTCTCAGTTTTCTGATCTGAAAAAGGCAAAAAGTAAAAATAACGCATCTTTTTCACTAAAAGCAAGTTTAATAGGACTTTTTTTCTTTTTAAAAATCTGTCTTATACAGATATGATGTATTCTTATTACTAGTAATTTCCTCTGCACATTTTAATGATTAAATTGGTTCACTAGTATATTTATCGTCGGCATCTGTGCTGGTATGAGCCAGTTTTCCCCAGGGCCTGCGTAAAAAAGAACAGCAGAGCTGCGATTCTGCGTCTTGGATTACACACGGTTACTTGACTGTGAGCCAATCTGTCACCACTTACGTGGTGATCTGTGAGGAAATAACAAGCTAGATAGCTTGTTAAAATCAGTTTATCTGATTTACTCAAAACCCCATTCCCAATTAAAAGAAAAATAATAAATAACCTCCTTTGTTTGCATAAAAGGGAAGAACTCAGAAATCAGAGCTGGCAAGAACACTGGGACCAAAACTTGTGTGAAAATCCTTAGACAATCAGGATGTTACAAAAGGAATTAAGGAAAGCAGTGTTGTCTATATCAGAAGGTAGGAAAAAATCAAAAGTTAGTGGTGAATGAATACTTCAGTTGAATTACAGAGCTACTATTTCTACCTGCAAAGAGTATATAACTTCCGCAGTTCCTTCTTAAATTTTCTCATGACAAGAGAAACTGTGTCTAAATGTTATAATGGATGAGGCATTTAACACAAAACCTTTTAAATACTTTCTGCATCATGAGCTGTGAAATAAGAAAAAACAAGATTTTTAAAAATTAATTTGCTCTAATTAGTTATACATAACAGTAGAATGCATTTTGACACATCGTACACGAATGGAGCACAACGTCTCCATCCTCTGGCTGAACATGGTGCAGAGTCACACCTGTAGTAGTGTAATCATACATGTATATAAGGTAGTAATGTCTGCCTCATCCCACAGTCCTTCCCACCCCCACACCCCCTCCTCTTCCCCTCTCCCCTTTACACAATCCAAAGTTCATTCATGACCCCCCATTATGGATTATCATCCTCTTAACAGAGAAAACATTCTGCCTTTGGTTTGTGGGGATTGGTTTATTTCCCTTAGCATTATATTCTCCAGCTCCATCCATTTACCAGCAAATGCCATCGTTTCATTCTTCTTTAAGGCTGAGTAATATTCCATTGTGTATATGTACCACATTTTCTTTATCCATTCATCTATTGAAGGGCACCTAGTTTGGTTCCATAGTTTAACCATTGTGAATTGAGCTGCTATAAACATTGATGTGGTTGTGTCACTGTAGTAGACTGATTTTAAGTCCTTTGGGTATAAACCAAGGAGTAGGATAACTGGGTCAAATGGTGGTTCCAGTCCAAGCTTTCTGAGGAATCTCCATAGTGCTTTTCATAGTGGTTGAACCAATTTGCAGTACCAAAGGACTGTACCTTTTCTCCTCATCCTTGCCAACATTTATTGTTGCTTATATTCTTGATAATTGCCATTCTAATTGGAGTGAGATGAAATCTTAGAATAGTTTTGATCTGCATTTCTCTCATCTTTAAAGAACAGTTTTTTTTTTTTTTTTATAAGTATATCTTCTGTGAAGTGTCCGTTCAGTTATTTAGCCCATTTATTGATTGGGTTATTTTTTCAATAGACTTACAGACAAGAATCATATGATCATCTCAATAGACACGGAAAAACCTCTGAACAAAATAGAGCACTAGAAAAATCAGGGATAGTAGGAACGTACCTCAACTTGTAAAAGCTATCTATCCTAAGCCCAGGGCTAACATCATTCTAAAAGGAGAAAAACTGAAAGCCTTCCCTCTGAAAACTGGGACAAGACAGGGATCCCCTCTTTCACCACTTTTATTCAACATATTCCTTGAAACTTTAGTCAGAGCAATCAGACAGAAGAAATTAAAGGGATATGAATAGGAAAGGAAAAACTCAAACAGTAACTATTTGCCAATGACATGCTTATATAAAGAAAATCCAAAAAGCTCCACCAGAAAACTTCTAGAACCGATAAACAAATTCAGCAAAGTAGCAGGATATAAAATCAATACCTACAAATCAAATGCATTTCTATACAGAAGTGATGAATCCACTGCAAGAGAAATTAGGAAAACTATACCATTCACAATAGCCTCAAAAAATTAAAATACTTGGGAATCAACCTAACAAAAGTAGTGAAAGACCTCTACAATGAAAACTACAGAAGATTAAAGAAAGAAGTTGATGAAGACGTTAAAAGATGGAAAGCTCTCCCATGCTTTTGGATAGGCAGAATTAATATTGTCAAAATGGCCATGTTACCAAAAGTGTTTTACAAATGTAATGCAATTCCTATTAAAATTCCAATGACATTCTTCACAGAACTAGAAAAAGCAGTCATGAAATTCATTTAGAAAAATAAAAGACCCAGAATAGCCAAAACAAACCTTAGCAAGAAGAGTGAAGCAGGAGGTATCACATCACCAGAACTTAAATTATACTACAGAACCATAGTAACAAAAAAACAGCATGATATTGGCATCAAAATAGGCATGATACAGAATAGAAGACATAGACAAACCCACATAAATATGGTTATCTTATATTAGACAAAGGTGCCAAAAACATACCTTGTAGAAAAAAAATAGCCCATTCAACAAATGGTGCTGAGAAAACTGGAAATCAATATGTAGCAAAAACTGCACCCTGCACAAAAATCAACTCAAAGTGAATCAAAGACTTAGGCACTAGAAAAGAGACCCTGCACCTAATAAAGAAAAAGTAGAACCAAATCTCCACCATGCAAGCTTAGTACCTGACTTCCTTAATCAGACTCTAAAGTGCAAGAAATAAAATCAAGAATCAATAAATGGGGATAGATTCATACCAAAAAGCTTCTTTTCAGCAAAGGAAACAATCAATAACGTGAAGAGAGAGTCTACAGAGTGAGAGAAAATCTTTGCCTCCTGCACCTCAGATAGAGCACTAATTAATCTCCAAGATGTATAAAGAACTCAAAAAACTTAACACAATAAACAACCCAAGAGGTTTTAAACAAGGGAAAAATAATGAAGTTGAGTGTTTTGGGTAAAGCCCAGAAGCAGAGATGCCATTTCAGCTCTAGGATTCTAGAGTAGCAGTGTTTTTTGATTCTCTATAAAAGTTTAGAATGACACTCCTA
The DNA here is from genome assembly GCF_902686445.1 of Sciurus carolinensis. Classification (NCBI taxonomy): domain Eukaryota; kingdom Metazoa; phylum Chordata; class Mammalia; order Rodentia; family Sciuridae; genus Sciurus; species Sciurus carolinensis. Next base: position 143,303,531 of record NC_062216.1, read on the forward strand.
AGCTTTGTAGGACTTACATAGCCAGTGTGTCTAATTACTCATCCAGCTTCAATAGGTACTTCCATTAAATATAGCTTCTAATTAATTAAACTTGGTATTTGAATAGTTGACTCGTTGGGTGTTGGTCAGATACCTGTGTCCTAAATAAAAGGCCAAATTTCTTCACTTAGTAGCCACGGTTGTTATTAAATCTAATGAGATAAAAGTGACAAATCCATATAAGGCTGGCTTCTGCTAGAAATTGCTCAACTACAAAGAAAGTTTTGAAAGTTGTGAGACATAGATGCTTAATAAAATTAAATATGGGCATATGAATATATAAATACCTTTAAATATGCATTCACCTGCCATAGTAAGTAATACCATAATGTCATCTGTGTTTTATACGAGATATTTCTCCATGTGATATCTTACTTGATCCTGGTGTGGTCAGTAGGAAAGAAAATATTATCAGAATTTTATGGTCAAGAAAATTGAGGTTGACAGCCATGTGATGAATGAAAATTTATTCAAAGCAAAATCAGAGCCAAACTAGAATCAACGGTGATTTTGCAGTTGGTAAGAATCATAGACACATTCCACATAAATCCTTCATTATATAAATAAAGGACCTGAGACCCAGAGATAAATGTACTTCCTCAAGGACATGTGTTTGCATAGAGTAGAAACATGAACAGACCTGGCTGACTGTGTTCATAAATCAGTTATAGCTTACTTTGAATTGATGAAGTAGAACAATATTAAAAACTATAGACTAAAGCAGACTTTAGAATTTATCCATTCAAGGCCTCATGTTTCTACCAAGGATTCTGAATCCAGAAGGGAACAAATTAATTTCCAAACTTTATATCTTATTAAGATTAGTACACAACTCTCCTGGGGTGGTCCTCTCTTTTAAAATTATACAACTCTGTATATGCTCAGTTAATTTGTGATATTGAAATTCCTGAGGTTCAAATCTCACCACTACTTCATAGTGTATAAGGAAAAAATATAGTTCTAATTCAATGTCAAGAAATTTTGATTATGGGGTACAATGTGATGCTTTGACATACATACATTATGTAATGATTACATCAAGCTATCATTCACCATATTCACCTATAATTTTTATGATGAGACTTTTGAAATTTATTCTCATTTATTGTGAAATTATAATTTTTCAGTTAAAAAATAAAATTAATCGAAAAGTTTATGAAACCAGAAAACACTACTGAATTTCTCTCAAAAACATAGAAGTCTTATAGAGATGTGCAGTGTTCTTATCACTAGAAATGTATTCTTCCCAGTTTGATGTATTGAAGACTGAGTTTATGGTTCAGAATTCTCCTTTAATAAATATAGATGCATATGGAACAGGTTTTCAGTTAGGATATTAAACACCATTTTAAGTAATTCAAACAGAGAGATTTGCTGCAGAGAATCAGAAACAAAGGTGCCAGAAAGAATGTGTTGGAAGCTAGTATCTGTGCAGTGCAGAAATAATTCAAACATTCTTCAATTCTGGACATTTAAAAGTTTCACAAAGGATTTATATTTATTGGTTTAAAACTCTGGGGGTTGCTTCTAATATTAACACAAAAATTATAATTTTATGTGGGGTTTTCCTTTTTGAAATGCATTACATGAGTTGGAATTTGAAATAGGATTCTGTAGGAATTTGAAGAAAGTATGTGATGACAAAGAACAATTGTTAACAAATATTAAAGTAATTAAATTATTAGTGTTAAAAAGATAGAAACAGAATCAGTGAATTTGATGGGAAATCATTATTCTTTACAATTTATGTTTGATTCATATTTAACAGACACATTGACTTGAATCTAATTTGTTCTTTGATACAATAAATACTTATTGAACATCTAGAGTATGTGAGGCAGTGAATTAAAAGACTGCTATTCAAAGATGAAAAGGCACAGGTCTGACTTTCAAAATCTAGGTATGAAGGGGGAAAACTATGATATAAAATATCATTCCCTGAATCAAGAATGTATAAAGTGTAGCAGTGATGTAGGGGAGGGTAAGAAGAAATCAAACTAAGAAGGGTTGAGGAAAATCACATTATGAGAAGTCATTTTGTAGATGTTAATAATCATGGATCACATAGCCTTTGAAAAACATTTCTTTAATTTTTTGTAAGTTTAGATAGGAAGTGGGTTTAGAGTTGTTTCCCTTTTTGAACTTGTTAAAGATTTCGTGGATGTAATCTAAATTCACCACTATACCAGGTTTCTTTCCTTATGATGTGGAGAATATATTAGCCTCATGTGTATCAAAGCATTAATACCAATTGTTATGAACTGGATTATGTTCTGGTCAAAATCAACAAGAAGTCCTAAACTCCAGTGTGACTGCATTTGGAGAAAAAAGCCTTCAGGCAGTAATTATAGTTAAATGAAATTATAGGGATGAGGCTTTGATCAGATAGGACTCCTATCTCTATGAAAAGAGGAAGTGACACTGGAATTCTCTCTCTTACCAGCGAGACACAGATGAAAGTCCACGTGAGGACACAGTCAGATGTCAGCCTCCTATCTATAAGCCACAAAGAAAGCCATCAACACAAACTGAAAATTTTTAAGCACTGTGATCATGGACTTCTAGCTTCCAATACTGTAAGGAATTCTATTGTTTTTGCTACTTTGTGATATTTTCTCATGACAGCCCGTGTAGACTAACACATCACCAATATGAGGCAGATGAACCTGGACTGAGAAGTACCTTGCGGAACACCACAGTACCTTTTGACCTTTGGGAAAGAGAAAAAAAAAAAAAAAAAAACTAGCTAAAGTCCTCTTACTATCCCTTTGTGTTCCAGAAATAATCAAACAAGTTTGCACTTAAATCTAGAATCCTTCTGGGAAGTTCTGGGTCTTGGACACACCTTCCCTTTGAGTTTCAATGTTATAGAATTTTATAATAAATAGAAGTGTCCTGCTAGACTGAAAAAATATACTTACTAAAGGTAAATCATATCTCCTTTGATAAAATTTTCTTTGAATGATATTTAGTACATTTGAATACTAATAAAACTGTAAGAGAATTCAAAGATTGAGAATTTCTCACCAGGACTTAACAGAAAAACCCGTAGCCTTATGACAAAAGATTCATCCCAGAAACCTTTCACAATATAGTCTCTGTGGACTGGCGAAATATAGCTAAGTGTGCAAGTTTGTGAGTGTAGATTAGGAAGTGACGTGTGACCCTGGAAGTAATCCATGGTCCTGTGACCTCAGGGTTACCTTTTCTGTACTCCAGCGATCTGAGATTGTTAGACTCACTAGTGATCACAAATCTGATTTTGTGCACCTAATTTTTGAAATTAAAACCTATAAAAACAAAGTTTTAGTCAGTATTTTCACTGCTGTGACTGAAAGACCCGACCAGAATACCTAGAGGAAAGGTTTATTTAGGGGCTCACGGTTTCAGAGGTTTGGATCCATAGATAGCAGGCTCCATTCCTCAGAGCTCAAGGTGAGGCAGGGCATCATGGCAGAAGAGTGTGGCAGAAGTCACCAGCTCACATGATGGTCAGGAAGCAGAGAGACAGGTTCCCACTTGCCAGATACAATATAAATGCCAAAGCCATGGCCCAATTCCCACCTCCTCCAGTCACGCCCTACCACTTCAGTTACCACTTAGTTAATTCTAGTCAGGGTATTAATTTGCTGATTGAGTTAAGACTTTTAAAACATTTCTTTTCTGAACCTTTTGTTTCACATGTAAGCTTTGGGGGACACCTCATATCTAAATCATAACAAACAGTACAAACAGAGCAGCTAAAGAGTTAAAATCTCAAGTAAGATGTTCACATTTTTTAACTTTTCTTTGAAATGATGCTGTATTTCCTGATAATACAAGAGTTTATAGAATTGATAGGAGAAATAAAAAATGTAACTATATTGCTGTACCAATCCAATGACTTAGATTTTAATATGGTAATGTTGATTTTAATATGTAGCAGAAATGTAAAAACTTTGATTTAAATATTACCATAGGTGTGAATACAAAATTCTCAGAAGGATTAAGGAAGGTGTTAAAAATATGTTCACATATTCTTTGATGTTCTTTCCTCCTAAAGGTAAATTTTGATTCCCTTTGTCTTGAATATAGACAGATGTTAGTTATACACTTATAATGAATATGGCACAAGGACAGTGTATCATTTTCAATATTAGGTTAGAAAAAGGTTGTTCCTTCTATTTTGCTCTGGGGGAAGTTATACTGTGAAAAACCCTCTGGAGAGATAAAAATGGTGAAAAACTGATGTCTCCTGACAGTGGCCACCTGAGCTAGTTTAAGACAAACAAGTTAGTTTTCTGTCACTATGATGAAATACCTGAGAAAATAAATTTAATATGTGAAAAGGCTTATTTTGGCTCATGATTTTTAGAGTTCTCAGTCCATGGTTGCTTGATTCTCTTGCTTTGGGCCTGTGTACATTATGTTGGGATTATGTGGCAAGGGTACTAATTACCTCATAGTAGTCAGAGAGTTAAAATAGCACAGAAAGGTGAGAGTTGCAATATCCTCTTCAAGGGCACTCCCCCATTGACCTGACTTCCTTCCAGTAGGCTCCTTCCTAAAGTTTGCAACACATCACAATTGTACCACAGGTTGGTGACCAGGCCTTTCATACATGGGCCTTTGGAGAACCTTCTAAATCCAAACTATAGCAGTAAGCTACTCTAGTTCCTTCAGCAATTTTAGCCCTAGGTTACATCTTAACCAAAATCTCATGAGAGACTTTATGATAAAACCACCCAACCGAATTGTTCCCAGACACTTGACTCTTACAAACTGCCTTACTTAATACATATTTTAAGATGACAAATTCATGGTACATTACCACACAAAGTTAAATAACTATACGTCGTATAACCCTTATCTGAAATTGTTGGGACCAGAAGTATTTCAGATTTTGGAGTTTTTCAACTTTTGAGCTACTTGCATTGACTTTACTGGTTGAGTATAGCTTATCTGAAAATCTGAAAGTTTACAAATTTATATTGAATCCAAGGGTGGTGCTATGCCAGTTGTTTTTCCCTTTTTAAATTCTCTTTTTTTTTTTTTTTTTTTTTTTTTGAGACAGAGTCTTGATAAGTTGCCGAGGGTCTCACTAAATTACTGAACCTGGTCTTGAATTTGTGATCCTTCTGTCTCAGCCTTCCAAGTACCTGAGATTACAAGCATGTGCCACTGTGCCTGGCACAATCTGAAATTTTTGAGCATCATGTCAGTACTAAAAAGTTTTCGACTCTGGAGCTTTTCACATTTCAGATTTTCAGATTGAGGATACTCAATTTGTATTACAATTAGGCTCACTAAATGCCAGAGAAAGACAAATAAAACAACAAAGACAAATCTCTTCTTAAACATTAAATTTTTCACATTTTAAAAGTGTAGTATTCCTCAGTATTTACCAGGGTATATATTATTGATGGGTATTGAATTGAAAAATCCCTATTTAGGAAACATACTATCTTAAAAATTTAAAGCACATATGTCCTTAAATGCTTTACTTAATGTTTCTATTTTTAAAAGTTTCATCCACAGGAGTGTCATAAGTGAACAAAAAGTACACTTTTGTATTATTATGTGCAAGAGTAAGAAATAAATTGTCTAACAAGCACTCATTATATGTCAGGCATTTTCTTGAAACTTGTAGGAGTCTATTAGATGGGCTCATCTTAAATCGCTGTTTTATAAATAAGGGATGCTAGGAACAGGGAAGAGAATTTCCTTGAGGTCATAAAACTACTGAGAGGCTGAGCAGAGATTTAAAGCTGTGCTGGTAACAATTATAGTAGGTTGCCATATTTATGTCATATATATATATGATATGATTGATTGTAACTGGCGGCATTTAACCACTGAGCCAAATTCTCAACCCTTTTTATTTTTTATTTTGAGTCTGGGTCCTGCTAAATTGTTTAGGACCTCACTAAGTTGCTGAGTCTGGCTTTGAACTTGTGAGCCTCCTGCCTCAGCTTCTCAAGTCCTTGGGATGATAGGTGTGTACTCTGTTCCTGGCTAAATAAATATTTTGAATGTACTTTAATATGAGAATGCTTAAATAAATAATGTACTCTGATTACAGGCTACTTGATATGAATATTTAAAAACATATTTTAAACCTACAGAAAATTTTATGACGTGATAGCAGTGGCTATTTTCCTGCAAGTGAAACTATATGTCAAGAGTTGCTGACTGAAATATCTGACAGGGTAAAGCAAGTAATACTAAAGTATATGCAGACCTGCATAGCTTTAGCAGATTGTCCCTATATGGAATGGATCTATTATTTCTAAGATTCTGATCTTTTAAAGAGAAACCCTAAAATCTGATTTTTTTTTTAATGTGAAAACTTGATATACCAAATGGGTGACATCAAATTACATTCCTTGAAATGGTAAAACCAAATTTAACTTTCTTGAATGTAGACCACCTACTGTGTTTTGGTTTAAGATCTCCTCATACATTAATAATAACTAAGGAGAGTTATTCAAAGACACCTGACAAACTTCACTGAAACATGATAGATAGCATTATCATATCTAAGAAATAATGCCTTAATCAAAGAGGCATTTTCCAGCTAGAGAAGCATGGAAAAGGAAAGAGAAATAGGGGAGCTGTCCAAGCAATCTCAGTGAAAGTATTGTCCATCCCAAGAACCAGTATACTGGACTATGCTCCAAGCAGAATTGTTGGCAGCAGGACTCTTGAGCCAGGTCTTATGTTTGAATTCCCACTTTACCACTTGCAGGTTGCTCACACTCCCTCTCCAATTGAAATGCAGGTGTATAATTGTACCTCATAGAGATATTTTGAGAAACCAATGGCTCAATAAATATTAGCTAGTATGATGGTAAAGATAAAGCATTATTAAATTACCAGGGCCTTGCACCAGAAACCCTTCTTATCATCTAACAGTTTTTGTGCTGATTTCATTCTCACAAAACAAGTTCTGATTATAAAAAAAAAACTGGTAAAAGGGAAGAATGTATCAACCTAATGGTGTGAGAGCAGACACTGGGGGTTAAAGATCTTAGTATAAATTAAGAAATTGCTTTTACTTTATATTTGTAAATGACAGATTAAATTGTGTGTGTTCATAAAACTTTGTTTGAAGGTATATGTACATTGGGAGATGGTTAATCTAGCTAATTAGCATATGCATGGCTGCATACAGTTATCATTTTTATGGTATGGATATGTTACATCTTCTCCCTCAGCTTTTTCCATATCATATGTTACTAACTGTAGTGACCATGTTGTGCAGTAGCTCTCTTGAACTTATTATTCCTCACTGAAATTTTGTAACCTTTGATTAACATCTCCCAACACTACTCCCAATCCTGTAACTGCCATTCCACGCTCCATTTCTATGAGATTAACTGTTTTAGATTATGAGTGAGAGCATGCATATTTTCCGTGCCCATTTCATACTTTTTATGACTGAAAAGCATTTCATTTTGTATGTACTTCACATTTTTTTTTTATCTATTAAACAGTTGATGGTCATTTAGTTTGTTTCCATTTCTTGTAAATAGTTCTACAGTGAGCATGGGAGTGCAGATGTTTCTTCAACCTACTGATTTCATTTCCTTTGAATGTAGCCACTAGTGGAATTGCTGGATCATGTGGTTGTCTATTTTTAATTTTTGGAGGAACTTCCCTGTGGTTTTCCATAATGGGTGTACTAATGTTCATTCCCACCAACAAGAGCATGCAGGGAGGGGTTCCCTTTATTCCACATCCTTCCAGCACTTATAATCTTTAGTCTTTTCATGTAGTTATTCTTACATGAAATAGGTGCTATTTCATTGCAATTTTTTTAATGTTTTTCTTTTTTTAAACAGTTTAATAAATAGTTCTCTTAATGACTACAGATATTTAAGGCTGTTTGGTAGTACTCAGAAATATCACAGTAATGGTGGTTTTCCTGATTGATTTGTAGTCTTTAATTATAAAAAATGTAAAACAGATGTCAAACCAGTAAGACTGCATTTATTCATCCATCATTTTCAGGATTGTTGGTAACCTGTGCATATTTCCCATTGGCCTAATGAATCTTTCATATTTAGGTGGTTTTCTTGTAAAGCCATCTCCAACAAAGCAGACTTTAGTAACCATCCTCTTCCAGGCCTTCTTTTTTCTCTTCCCTGTTCGAATCACTTTTAATACTTCTGTTTCTCCCTGGGCACGAACCTTGGGAAGGGGGACTTCCCATTTTCCCGCCTTCTCTTTTCTTTTTTGTTTAATCATGTTGGAAAGTACTTTTGCCCGAGTCTGTCCTTCTCTGTCTAGAAGATAGGCAGGAACTGCTCCTTGTGGAGTCTTTTCATCATTCTTTTGTTTGGTGTTTCTCTTTTCATGCATCTTGATAGTCTTTTTCATTTGAATTTTCTCGGCATGGCGCTGTTTATGTTGGAGCTTAGCTTTCAGGCCAATCAGTTTTTTGCCTTCTTTGAACGTTCATGAGCCTCTCGACTCTCCTTTTTTTTCTTTTTCTCATGGTAATCCAAACGATATCCATAGCGTTTACGGTGTGATTCAATATATTCATTTTGTGGCATGGTGACAGCCGCAGATCTGCGGGGTGCAGTCTCTGGGGTGAGTAGAAGCTCTTAATTTTCGGGTACCAAAGACCCACCTCATTGCAATTTTGAGTTTTATTTCCCTGATGATTAGTGATGTTTGGTAGAATTCAATGGCAAAGTCATCAGGTTCTGGGCTTTTCTTTTTTGGGAGACTTTTTTTAGTACCGATTCAATTTAATTACTCCTTCTTTGTGCAAATGTTCTATCTCTTGCTATTTAATTTTGGTAGGTTTTTGTATTCCTGGGAATTTGCCCATTTCTCCTAGGCTGTCTAATTTGTTGGTGTATCACTGTTCATAGTAGTCTAATATCCTCTGTATTATTGTGATATTGTTTATAATGACTCATTTTTCATTTCTGATTTTAGTATCTGAGTCTCCTCTTTTGTTTGCCCTTAATCTCATATGGAGTATGTTGGTTTGTTTACACTTTACAAAAAAAAAAAACAAAACAAACAAACTGTTAGGGCAGATGTTAGGGGCAGTTTTGGTTCCTCTATAACTCCCAGAAAAACGCTCCGCAGATACAGGTCCCACATGAGGAACTTTTTATTTTATGCGGACGAATTGTGGCCGCTCGGGGGAAAGGGGAAAGGAAAAGAAGAAAATGGCGCAGGGTTTCTTCTCAGATATTGGAATTTCACAGGCTGGGAGGAACCAATCGCAGAGGAGAATTATTACAGACTGACTGATGGACCAATGATATATTAGAACCGTAATGTGGGAGGCAGGAAGCTTACAGCAATGTAAGCTGGAAATTCCTGGAACCGGAGAGGCGGGCATAGCGCAGATTGACAGGTGGTTCCTGTAGCAGGAGAGAAAGGTGGCTTTATACCTAACACAAACAACTCTTTTCTGTTGTTTTTCTAGTCTCTATTCCTTTTTTTCCTGCTCAGATATTTATATTTTTCTTTCCTTCTGCTAGCTTTGAGCATACTTTGTTTTTTTTCCTCTGGTTTTGTGTGATATGATGTTAGGATGATTATTTGGGATCTTTCTTTTTTGATATAAGTGTGTATTGCTGTGTTTTACACTTAGAAATGGTTTTGGTGTTATGTCGTAAGATTCTGTATGCTGTGTCTTCATTTGTGTTAACTCCAATATTTTAAATTTTTAAATTTTTAAATTTTTTTAAAAAACTTCTTTGATCCATTCGTGGTTGAATAGCATGTTGCTTAATTTATATGCAATTTTAAATTTTCTAGAATTTCTCCGATTATTGATTTCTAGTTTCATAACATTGTGGCTAGAAAAGATCCTTGATATTATTTCAATCTAGAAGATATTCTTAAATAAGTTATAATGAAAATAAAACATAAATTCTAGTTGAAAACGACTGTACCCATGATCTGATAGAAATTTATTGATGTAAAGGTTAATATCTGAGACAAATAAAAGGTTTGTAATCCATGTTCTAAGTCTAACATAAAGAAGAAAGAGAAGGAACATCAATTTCAATCAAAAGTAATGAGAAGGAAATATATAATAGTGATAAGAGTGAAACCAATAAAGCAGATGAGAAATGGTAGAGGAAATGAACAAATCCAAAAGTTGTTATTTTGAAAAGATAAATAAAATGTATAGATCTCTAACAAAATTGATCAAGAAAATAAAAGGAAAACACGATAGTATCATCAATGAAAAGAGAATGTTCTATAAATCCTACAGAATAACAGAAAATGGGAAAATATATATCAGCAAATGTATGTTAATAAGTTGGATAACTTCAAAAACATATGAAAATCATTAATAAACACCAATCACTCCTATAATGAATACTTACTGAGGTAGTATCTCAAATTGGTAATTGTGACTAAATTGTCAGAATTAGTGGAGAGCTTCATAGAATGATCACACTGAAAGACAAGTATTAGGATGTATGAGTTTTAACATTTACGTTCTTTTAAACTATTCATCAGTCATGTCTTAATTAATTTGTGGCATACTTTCACACCTTGTTCACCAACAAGGACAAAAACCATTCTGTCATCCTCATGAAAAACTGGAAGATCTTATGTTCCAGGTTTCTGTTTTTACATGGAGAAAGAATACCTAAAACTTAGTAGCCTGGAGAGGGGGCCTCTTAAATCAGACTTAAATGGAACTTTTTGCCTGGCTGGACCTTGTAAGTATCTGAGTGTGGTTCTGTGACTTACAAACATGTTCATCTGACTTCATAGCCAGGGAAGACAAAGAAAAAAAGGGGATAATGAAGTAAAAGATTATTTGAGAATATAGAAGCTAAAAGACCTTTGTTTACTGGAAGATAGCAACAGAACCAATATGCCAAAAGCAAGACATTGTCTAGAACAAACACAACAAAGACAGACTTGTCCTAAAGGAAAGCCCCCTTTATAGTGACTAATACCTTTTGCATGTGTTCTAACTTGTTGTAGGGATGCTGGATTCATAGTAGAGAAACTCGCAGTGGATAAATTAATTTCTCAAAATAGCTTGACTGATGTTGGAGAATAACCTTCCCTGGGAAGAGATGTGAGATCAGGCCTATGCGGTCAGAATCAATCAGATTTAGAGGTGGGAGGTGAAAGAAATTTATAATCCACTTAAACTATGTGGACTGTGTTTCTTTCTCTGTAATATGAAAGTATCAGACTAGTTTCATGCAGCTTTTTTCAGTTCTGGTATCCTGGAAATGAATGAATTATAGCATTAAAATAAGACTAATGTGTCAAGAGTTACCGTCTGCTCTGTCCATTCTGTACATACTGTGCCTCCACCTAGAGTACAAACTGAGAAATGTTCCTCCCGGGGCCACTAACTTCCATCCCTTTGGACTGCAACCTCACTTTCTCCCTGATTATTCTTACCATGCTTTCTAAAATTCCACCTCAGTTAAAACAATACTGTCAAACAGAGGCCATGTAGATTCTGCATAGTCCATATAATAAAAAGATTCTGACGAATGATCTTCATATTTATTTAAGATGTATAATACATTTAATCCTGCGAAGGGTGAAAAACATAGTTTAAATGATAAATTAGAATCAAAATCATGTCTGATTTTTTTACTAAATGTACTTTTAAATGAACAGTACTAGCCTTTTATTTGATATAATGTTTCTCGCAGCATATAATACAAGATCTTTGAATTGCTAGTTGGGTATGGTGTTAATGTCAAAGATTAGCTATTGCTTTGGAAATGAAAATCTTTTTAGTCCTATCCACTCAATCTAGCAAATCCACTTTTCCTTTTTATACTCTCTAATCTCTTTATTTTTTAAAAAATCTGTACAATGGGAATATAAACCTGTGAATACCATATGCTGTTTTACATGAAATCAAATTAACCTGGCATAGTTGTCATAAAAACGACTTTCAATAAATGAATTTCTGTAGCATAGTTGAAGTTCTGGTATTGTGATACCCCCTGCTTCACTCTTCCTGTTAAGGATTGCTTTACCTATTCTGGGTATCTTATTTTTCCAAATGAATTTCATGCTTGCTTGCTCTATTTCTATGAGGTACGTCATTGGGATTTTAATTGGAATTGCTTTGAATTTGTATAGTGCTTTTGGTAGTATGACCATTTTGATAATATTAATTCTGCTTATTCAAGAACATGGGAGATCTTTCCATCTTCTAAGGTTTCTTTAATTTCTTTCTTTAGTGTTCTGTAGTTCTCATTGTAGAGGTCGTTCATCTCTTTTGTTAGATTGATTCCCAAGTTTTTTTTTTTTTTTTTTTTTTTGAGGCTATTGTGAATGGGGTAGTTTTCCTAAATTCTCTTTCAGAGGATTCATCACTTATGAATAAAAATGCATTAGATTTATGAGCATTGATTTTATATCCTGCTACTTTACTGAATTTATTAATGGATTCTAGAAGTTTGGTGGAATTTTTCAGCTCCTCTAAATATAGAATCATGTCATCAGCAAATACTGATAGTTTGAGTTCTTTCCTATCCATAGCCCTTTAATGTTTTTGGTATTTCTAATTGCTCTGGCTAGAGTTTCAAGGACGATGCTGAGTAGAAGCAGTGAAAGAGGGCATCCTTGCCTTGTTCCAGGTTTTAGGGGGAAATGCTTTCAAATTTTCTCCATTTAGAAAGATATTGGCTATGGGCCTAGCATAGATGGCCTTTACAATGTTGAGGTATGTTCCTACTATCCCTATTTTTTCTAGTGTTTTGAGCATGAAGGGGTGCTGCATTTTATCAAATACTTTCTCTGCATCTATTGAAATAATCATGTAATTCTTAACTTTAAGTCTCCTGATATGGTGAATTACATTTATTGATTTCCAGATGTTGAACCAACCCTGCATCCCTGGGATAAAACCCACTTGATCATGGTGCACTATCTTTTTAATATGTTTTTGTATGCAATTTGCTAAAACTTCAACTATACTACACAGCAATAGTAACAAAAATGGCATGGTATTGGCACCAAAATAGACAGGTAGATCAATGGTACAGAATAGAGAACACAGAGACTAATCCACATAAATACATTTTTCTCATACTGGACAAAAGTGCCAAAAACATACAATGGAGAAAAAATAGCCTGTTCAACAAATGGTGCTGGGAAAACTGGAAATCCATATGCAACAGAATGAAACTAAACCTCTATCTCTCACCCTGCACAAAACTCAACTCAAAATGGATCAAGGACCTTGGAATCAGACCAGAGACCCCACATCTTATGGAAGAAAAAGTAGGTCCAAATCTTCATCATGTCGACTTAGGATCAGACTTCCGTAATATGATTCCCAAAGCACAAGAAATAAAATCAGGAATCAATAATTGGGATAGATTCAAACTAAAAAGCTTTTTCTCAGCAAAGGAAACTATCAGCAATATGAAGAGAGAGCCTACAGAGTGGGATAACATCTTTGCCACACGTCCTTCAGATAGAGTGCTAATCTCCAGAATCTATAAAGAATTCAAAAAACTTTACACCAAGAATACAAATAGCCCAATCAACAAATGGGCTAAGGAAATGAGCAGACACTTCACAGAAGATCTACAAGCAATCAACAGACATATGAAAAAATGTTCAACATCTCTAGTAATAAGAGAAATGCAAATCAAAACTACCCTAAGATTTCATCTCACCCCAATAAGAATGGTGATTATCAAGAATACAAGCAACAATAGGTGTTGCCAAGGATGTGGGGAAAAGGTACACTCATACATTGCTGGTGGGGTTGCAAATTAGTGCAGCCACTCTGGAAAGCAGTGTGGAGATTCCCTAGAAAACTTGGAATGGAACCACCATTTGACTCAGCTATCCACTCCTTGACCTATACCGAAAGGAAATAAAATCAGCATACTACAGTGATGTTCACAGCTGCTCAATTCACAATAGCTAGTTTGTGGAACCAAATAGAGGCCCTTCAATTGATGAATGGATAAAGAAACTGTGGTACATATACACAATGGAATATTACTCAGCCATAAAGAAGAATAAAATTATGGCATTAGTAGGAAAATGGATGAAGTTGGAGAATACCATGCTAAGTGAGATAAGCCAATCCCAAAAAAACAAAGGATGAATGACCTCTCTGATAAGTGGATGATGATACATATCTTGGGGTCGGAGGGAGGCAAGAATAGAGAAAGGATGGATTGTATAGATGAAAAAGAGGGGTGAGAGGGATGGAGGGGAAGAAAAATAACAGAATGAGACAAATATCATTACCCTATATACATGTATGATTACACAAATGGTATGACTCTACTTCATGTACAATCAGAGAAACAAGTTGTACCCCATTTGTTTATGATGAATCAAAATAAATAAACTAAAACAATGGATATCACTTTGAAGTGTTAGATTACTCTCAGGTCTGTTATAGTGGTTCTTTGTGGGCTGAGAATGCTGTACTCTTCACTTCACCATCTCAGAGCTTACTGTTACTATTCTTTCTGTACAAATTGGAAGCACTAACATTGCTATTAACATCAACATACATCCACTTACTCTCAGTGACAACTTATGAAACATCAATTGCAATTTAAAACAATATTAGAGCCTCTTTGAAGGAAAATATTCTCTCACACTGTCTTATTTGGCTAGGAATCACTTCCAAGGGTGATTTGCTTCTTGGGTACAATAGTTCACAGACTGAAGAATGAAAATGTCTTTGTGACAGGTGAAGGGGAGATAGCTATCCTAAAACTACTAAGAAGGACTGTTTTGAATTTCTTTAATTCATGCAATTACTAATATTTAGTGAATGCCTAATACATGGGTGCATTATGTTCTGGAAATTTATGGAATCAGGACAAAAAGTTAGCTTTTACTTATAAAAAGCAAAAGTACATAGAAAAATGAATACTGTCAAGAGATTCAATGGGGTAGCAATTGGATGGGTTTTTAATAGATGGTCGTATCAGCTATTGCCCCACAATACTGTGTAACTACTGAAAAACTCAGTTACTCATAGCCAATGGTTTAAGCCTGTTCATGTGGCTGTGTCAGCCCAGGTAACCCTGCTTTCAACTCAGGGATCTCTGCCTTTCTGTGCAGGTTTGCCAGGTGGAACTACTCTGCTTCCATAAGTTTCTCCTCAAGTTGGGATAAAGTTCTTCTCCTGGCAATGGCAGAACAAGAAGGCAAATATGTTAGAAGCACATATTAACTCTTTGTTTTCCTTATATTTCCTGACATACCATTGACCACAGCAAGCCCCCTATCAAAGTCAACGTCAAAGAGTAAGGAAATATATTTCATCCACTCCAGGAGGAGGCAGGGAATGCATATTTGCTGAACAGTACTTGAATCCATGTTCATCTAAGACCTTTGAGGAAAAACTTGACATGTTTGACCAAAACCAGAAGGTAAATGTGCTTGAAACATAGGAACCCAAGGAGAGAATGATGGGACATGATGACACAGAAAGAGAGACTGGTGATACAGACATTGCCAGGGGATGGTTCTAAGTATCAGTTGAAACCTTCAGTGTTTCAAACAGAGTGATGAGAACAGAGTTATCCTTGACTACCGGGTCTACTGTGTGGCCACTACATTGAAATGGATCAAGAATATTTTACGGAGGGTATTTGGGTGATGTCACTGTAGCTCAGGGGAAAGATGCTGGTGACATGAAGTTGGGAGGTGATTGTGAAGTAAGAGAACACAGTTGGATTTGGAATATTGTCGCGCTCCCCGCCCGCAGAGAGACACGACACCTGGTTCTTTTCAGCCTTTTTATTGCGCGCACCCCCATCCTCTCAGTTCTTTCTTTGTTCTCCTCCTTTGAGGAACTTACACTCCAATATATACATTACTGTAACCAATCAGCATTTGAGCACGAGGGGAGAGCATGAACAGATACAGGCAGTAAATGCAGACATGCGGTGATTATGCACAGTCCACGAGGGAACTCAACCAATCCCTGGAACTTCCTCAAAATGATGTCAGTTGTTTGTGCAAAAGCCAACCATACTGGCAGCCTGCCAAGCGCCATCTTGGATATGCATCTAAGTAAGCCAAGCCAGCTATGCCACACCCAGGCAGCCAAGCCACACCTAGGGCCAGGGGTCCGCGGCGCCCCAACAGAATATATTTTGATGACAGAACTGGA
Source organism: Sciurus carolinensis (assembly GCF_902686445.1). Taxonomy (NCBI): domain Eukaryota; kingdom Metazoa; phylum Chordata; class Mammalia; order Rodentia; family Sciuridae; genus Sciurus; species Sciurus carolinensis. The sequence continues at coordinate 143,319,681 of NC_062216.1, forward strand.
CCTCCACAGGTGTTTGATAGCTTGGAAGTGGTAGCAGGGGCTGGGAAAGAGAAAAAAACAAATGTAACTGGATCCTGCTGTTTTGATATTTGCCACTTAGTAAATCATGGTGGCAATAATCAAAATGAAGAACTAGAGGAGGAGGGGATTTTTAGAAACTTGTTTGGGATAAATCAAAAGTTTTATGTAGACAGTAAGTTAAACCAGTGGTAATCCAAAGTAGAGCCCCTGAGGATGTGATAGACAGTTTGGGTAATCAGAAATTCAAATTGGGAAATTAGGAGGGCAACAATAGGTTTCAAAGTCACTGGACTCATAAATATCACTGAGAAAGGACCATAAATTTAAATAAATAGAATGAAGAAAAAGATATGTATATATAACATAAAACCCTCATGTTTCATTCAACATTTAATATCATCTTAATAAAAAGAACGCTAAAAATAAAAAGTGTTTCACTGAGGGCTGGAGTTTCAGTTTAGTCATACAGTGCTTGTCTGGTATGCACAAGACCCTGGGTTTTATCCCTAGCACTGCAAACTACATACACACACACACACACACACACACAAATCACAAACAATAAATGTAGTATTTCATTGAATCTACTATTGATAAATGGTAGCTGAAGTACATCTCTTCAGTTTGGAGCACTGCAGGTGCCAACAGGAATCTTCCTAGACCTTACAACAGATTTTGAAAAGGTAGGAGGCAGAGGGATAATTTTAATTCAATAAAATCTCATCTCATTTCTTAGTTTGGATAATTATACTAATTTGTAAAACTAAAAAACATAAAAGAAGATGATTGTCAGGAACATTTTTTTTTTCTGTGATGCTTTTATTTTGGTCTTATGCAAAAACGAAGCTTGAAAGAACAATTGCCTGAGCATTATACATATGAAGTGGGTGATGAGTTTGTGGGTGTCTTTGTTTTCTAAGATCTGAGAAACACAATTATGGGTGAAATTAGTAATACTGCCGTATGGAATATCCTTAGTTAAATATGGTAATTCGTCAACATGTGGGTCCCAAGCAGGGAATGTATTGCAATTAGAGTTCAAGTTGCAAAACATGTATTGACTACAGAAATTCACTATCAATTTTTCCAAGTTAATTGTCTAAGAGGATGCAAGAACAGAGACAGGAAGAACCAAAAGGAAATGAGCTGGGAATTTGTAGAGATTATAGACAAAATGTGGTTACACTTAGATTGGGAAATTGAACATTTGGTTTCCATTTACCTAAATCTCCAAGGTCTGAGTTATGCACATTTAGAGTATAATATAGTGTGTGTGGGTGTGGGTGTGTGCATGCACATATCTATCTGTATATCTAGAAAATGGTCTTTAATTGAAGAGAAAAATCAATTGGGCTTACTAAGAGTCTGACATCCTTGTTTGTTCAGATGAATCAGAGTTGTAGCTCCAAACCAGAGATTCATTTAGAGAAATAGAGTAAACCCATAATTTATCTTAAACATTCAACTGATAAATGCACATGATCCCAGGATCATCTTCTAAAGTGATTTTTTAGAGTTGATTTACCAAATCAGGGAGGAAAAGAATGACTGAGAAACTGACCAACTCTAAAGGCTCCTATAAAATAAGAAAATTAATGATAACACAGGAGTTCTAAGAGATATGACTGAAAGAACAGACAAAAATTGAAACATGGCATGTTAGATATCTAAAACAATTAACACTTTAATTCAGTTAAGTCATATATTTTGAGCATTTTATGGAGTGTTAACCTTGGAAAAAGAGGTACAGTGAGGCCTTTTCTTCTAGCGGTTCATCATAAACGGTACAAGCAAACTACTGATGAGCATTTAGCAGAAACTACATAGAACAGAAACGGATAAGAATACTTTCAGGATTCAAACATGGAAAGGTTTGCTTTGAATAAATCGTAAGATCATAATATATATTATATATACTTATTAGTGTATATATATATATGTGTGTGTGTATATATATATATATATATATATATACATATATATATATATATATCCATACTAGGGATTCAACCCAGGCATACTCTACCACTGAGCTACAGACCCAGCCTTTTATATTTCTAGTTTGGTTCAGGATCTTGCTAAATTACACAGTCTGGCCTCCAACTTGCAAATATGCCTCAACCTCTTGAGTAGCTGGGATTATAAGTATGCACCAATGCTCCTGGTGAAGATAGTCTTTAAAAAATAAAAGATAACATCACAAAGGGATAGATAGGATGGTCAAGGGAGAGGGACCACTGATTCCAGATGGTAGAAATACCACAGGACAAGTCATAGACTGTTTAGGCAGGTGTAAGAGGGCCCAGGAAGCTCTAATGAAGCTAGGAAATCACCAATTATGGAGGAAGAAGTCACATGGAACTGAAGGAATACCATTCATCAAGCAAGGCTGGAGCTTTCTCCTCTCCAAATTAAATAAATTTACAAATCATGCCTTCTAATTTGTCAATTCTTCAGGCATCTCCATCGGTTTTTTTTGAGCCACTATTTAATAAATGTTGGACAAATCACATTAGAAACCCACATACTATAGAAATTCTGAAATTGACAGGTACCTAGATAAATCATATTCTTTTGAAGTTAGTGACCTCACACTGGAAGATCAACACAAGAAAAGCCTTAAATGACAGCGTTCCCATTCTTTATTATTACTTTAAAAACTTGAAAAAAATTATAAGAATTTCAGGTAAAAAGGGCTCAGAATAAAAATAGTCCTATCATCTCCATAGAAAGGTGCCTAAAGACCTACATTCAAGTCACCATTGGGGTATTTCCTAGGATATTTTTAAAATGTCAATATCCACACTTAATCTTCTCTCCTAAAAAAAGTTTTCAAATTGGTTGTTCTGTAGCTTGAAGATATTCGGGCTAAAAAAATAAGGGTTGCATATTTTGAAAATACCTATTAGAGGTCAGATACTGTTAATCTACATCATAACTTTAACAGAAAAAAATTAGGTATCTCTTTCACCCAAAGAAAATGGTGTATAAAACCTATTTGATCTTTAATTATTTGATATTAGTTAACACACATAGTCCCCAAATCTTTCAGATTTGTCATATATGTAAACAAATTCTCATATTAACAAATAATAATCATATTGTATATTTAAATTTCCATTGTTCCTTTTTCTTTGTTTCCTAATTAATTAGAAGTAATTTTGTCAGCATTTCCCTGAACTTTACTTAGTGAAGAATCACTTGAGAAAAATAGGAATCACACTTCCTTTTTACTATTAGACTGTTATCACACATTTTAAAAGATTATTCTTTGTGTTTACAATTCAAAATCAGAGAAAATAACTAATTTAAATATTATGCAAAGAATATATAATTTCTGGATTTCTTCCTCAAAGTGGATTTAAGGATTCTTTCAAAAAGATGTTTAGATAGTAAGAGGAAAGTAAATGCAGTTCTCAGAACAAGTGAAAATAAAAAGCCTTTTAAGCTTCCATTGTGCCCCCTAATGGTAGAAAAGAAAAAAATCTAGACATAGATTTTTATGTTACTTTTCAGTTAATTATTCTTTATAGAAAACTTCCTCCGCATCAGTAGTTTTCAATATGTGTTTTATGTAAGTTAAAATATTGGCCAGCCATTGTTAAATTTCTGGACATTAAATTTTAGGAATGACTCCTTGCTATTTGAAAGAATTATTAGATGTTTGGGATCAATTCCTTTCCTAAGGGTTAACATAAAAATGTTGCAGTTAACCTTATGATATATACTATACAGCATAATTCAACTATGTGGGAATCAATCCATATCTTCCCCACAATTATGACAACATGATTGTTTAAAAATTGAACAAATCTCAGACACTTTTAACTTTATTCACTTCCCAAATAGCAGTGTCTGTTCAACTCATTCCTGATCCTTCTTATTCAGGATTTGTCTTTTAGTGATAGAAATATCTAATGTAAGATGAAAGCTTCATTCCAAAAGGTATTTTGAACAATTTTTTTTGAGAACTCAGAGGAGGAATGAGTATCATTTCAATTCACCAGATACAAGAAGATTCTGTTTTAGAAATATGACATTGGTGGAGGACAGATATATAGAATTTTCCTCTTTCTGAAAGTACAGTATCTTTTTTGGGGGGTGGTAAAAGGAAGACCATATCTGGGAAATAAATTTGGTGCAATGGTGAACCACAATAAGAAGAGGAATTTTAAAAATGAGAAATAGCAGCAGGAATGAATGCAAAATGAGCCGAGCAATGTAGAAACAAAAAAAAAAACAGAGTCAGAAAAAGTATTAATAATAGCAATACACATTTTCACCTTCTAGCACATGAACAATTTATAGCTGCATTTTATAAACATGAAATTGGTCTTCTACAACATTGAACCACAATTCAGCATAGATAATTCATCCATTATCTCAGTTTCTTATAATAAAAACTTTACAGATTATTAGGAAATCATTTCTATTCCTTGGAGCCACTATTCTTTCTTCTTTACTGATTTTCTTTCTTTGAAATCTTTTTCTTAATTCCTATATTATAACCGATTCTCTGCTGACCTTCCTTCCTCTTTTAGCATGTACTCTCTAAAAATTATATTCATTCTGAAACCACAAAACATTTGCTCAGAAGTTTAAGTTACAGGGAAAATACTCTAATTCTTTAAGAACTTCCAAGTCAAAGAAATCCTTGAATTCCTGCATCAATCCTGGAGACTTTACTTAAATACTAGAAATGACGAATCTTATATTTCACAAAATCAAAATGACAAATTCCTGGAGTGGGAACATGAAAGAAAATGGGTGGGGGGTGCTGGTGTTCTTTTCCAGTATGCTCTATACGGCAGTGCTTTTGAATGACTCCTTCTGTGCGTCAGAAATCCGGAGCAATAGCAGCAATTAGGGGATATCGTCACTTTCACTCAAGGTTCAGAAGTGGGGGAGAGATGAGGGACAAAGGAAAAGGGGAGGAGGAAGTCGGGGGAGCAAGAGAGGGATGGAAATGAGGGCAGGAACACCCCTAATCCCTGTACAGTCATGACATCATCCTCCTGCTTATATATATATAGGGAATGGCCAGAGCATCTCTCATAGTTCCCTCACTTTCAAAGCCAGCTGAAGGCTAGAGAAAGCTCCAGAGAGAGCCCTTCAGTGTCTTTCTGACTTTTGTGGACTTGGTTTGATAGAAGGCTGAAAGAGATGATGGCAAGCATGAAAATCCACCTGGTGTGCATGATACTCCTGGCTTTCAGCTCCTGGAGTCTGTGCTCAGGTAAGCCGAACTGCATTTCACAAAACCCTTCAGTGATTTCTTTGCAGTATGTTGCTACTTATGTTAATGTATCCAGGGAGAAGAGTTTCTCCTCCTTATTCAGGATTTGCCTTTTAGTGATAGAAACTGAATATTATCTTATTCTGTATTTCTGTGTATAAGAAATAAGAGATGTATTTTGCCTTTTTAAAATCTGCAAAGTAATAAAAAAGATTTGAAGGAAACACTACACACCCACTTTGGAATATGATGACAAGAGAAAAACAAAACTTTGAATTAGGTTGGGCATTATCTAATGAGAAGTACAGAGGAGGTGCCTGTCAATGTGCAAGCTCATCATTAAAACTCATTCTATTCAAAATGCTTTACTCTTACCTTGTCAGGCATTCTCCTGGAAAGTGGTGGCTTCCCTTCACTTACCTTTTTAATTGCCCTAAATCATTTTTTAAAAGTTGCTGTGTTAGGATAAACAAAATAAAAATGAATGAATAAATAAATGAAGCATTATTTGCAGAAAAATATTTCTAGAGAAATATAAAATGTTCCAAGTCCTTTATGAAAATATATTTTATGATCTACTTATAGGGCATAGCATGCTATTAATATAATTGCTTGTTTTATCGCATGTCATTTAAACTGATGCAAAACATAATTGGAAAATTGGTATTCTAAGGTTAATGGAAATATTTAATTTTAGAGTGTTTTGCATATGATAGTTAAGTAGAAGGCATATATTATCAAATATTTATAAATAACACATCTTGATACTAAGTATTAAATTTAAAGAAGTAACATGAATTATTATAATGATTACAATATGCTTCAGCTAATACTTAAAAAATAATTGAGTAATCACATCAAAGTGAAAAGGAGATAAATGCTCATAAATAACATTGATGTTTAATTCAAACTCATGATTTTTAAGTGTGAAATTAAAATCTATTAGAACATAAAATATGATTTATGCAAATTTTTCTTTGTTAATCATTAAAAATAATTTTGAATTTTGAATTTTGCAAAATTTTATGAGAAAAATACCAACTTTTCTACAATTGTGATTTTATCTAAAACATGAATTAAAGGTATAATTAGACTGTGAAAAAAATGGGCTATTAATTAAACATTGTGATTATCAACTTGAAGTTGCTTGCTGTGATAAATCTAAGTTTATAGGGATTTGGTGAACAGACTTCATAAATGAATAATGGAATTTGTCTTTCCTTTTCAAAACCATATTGCATCTTTAACAAGTTGAGTAAAAGGTCTCTGGTATTAAGCTCCTAGATATGAGTTTTAAGAATGAATTCTCTAAGTGAGATACTTAATTTTTATGAGTACAGCATAAAAGGAATATAGAGCCACTTTTAATATCTACCTTGCTTTATCACAAAAAGATCACTAAGTATGATATTTTATGTTACTGTGGTGTTCTACAACTTGTTATTATTACTTGAAGAATTTTCTAAGTTTTTCTTTTCCATAGTATATTTATGAGTGGAAACTTAAGATATTCCAAAAATTCAGATTCATTTTCAACACTACTTTACATATGTTGATGGACAGATCCACTTTTCCTTACTCACCTTGATAACATTGCAAAGTAATCATAATTCCAATTCTTGTTTAAAGTAGAAATCAATTCTTTCAAGGAGTGTTTTGTTTGTAAAATGACACCTTGAGAAATAAATCTCAGTATGCTTTTTATCCTAAAGTTATCAGTGAGCAAGTCCCTTTGTTTTTATCTTGGAAAAGTCTCCTGTACTCATATTTTCATTATGTTGACTATGAAATATCAATATACATACCTTCTGTATGTGTGAATTATTGTTGGTAAAAATAAGCTACTCTAGCATATTTGATGAAATCCATATTATACCATATGAAAAAAATATTACTGAGATTCAGAGATTAAACTGCTCCGAATCACAAATAATCATGTGCTTATTTTCTTAGAAGTGCTTCTATTCTTCTACTCTCCTGCTAGCCTAAAATTAAACAATTATTCACTTATTCTGAATATTGTTTTAAATAAAATAAAAATAGAAAAGAGACTAAGCCTCTTAGACTAAATTTTAAAGATTAATTTAAAATGTGTAGGGTTAAATTATATTATATGGTATGTGATTACACAGTAAACATGTGGTTTTGATTTTACTCAGATTCCGAAGAGGAAATGAAAGCATTGGAAGCAGATTTATTGACCAGTATGCATACGTCAAAGGTAACCTTCTTTTCTTTAACATGGGGTTGAAGAATATATGAATTTTCATTGTACATATGGTGTCCCATCAAGACTGAAAAGTTCCTTGGAAGGCATTTCCTCTTGGGGTAAACTTTTTTTTTTTTTTTTTGAGTTTTAAGGAGTTAAGGGTGTTGATATGACAGGGAAGGAAACTATAGTGACTCAATCAGCATATTGCAACTTTTATTAAGTAACCACATATGATTTATGTAGGCAAGTAAATTTATTTAAAGGAACTTATTTCCATGCTTAGTGCATCTTATATGATGAAAGGTATATTGGCCTTTAGTGGAGCACCTAAATGAAATTTTTGCTTTTTTTTATTACATTGTAGAAAATAAAATGTTTCTTAAACTTAAAATGACAGCATATGACAACCTCTGAAGGAAATGTGCTAGAGAGAAAACAGTATTAGGCAAACAGTAGCCTTGAGGTCTACTCCTGAAACTGTGAATTATGAACTATTTGGTCTTAAACAGCTCAGTAAATTAACCTGGCTTTTCTTTTGTTTCCTTTTTATTAAATGCAGTGATTGAAGTTTATGATCTTCTAGAAATTTATAGTTCTGTAATATATTTAAAAGTTACAAACTGTACTCTTTATTGCATGCTAACATTTAAATTGTCCCTGTAACAGAAGAGTTATCTGTACCTGATAATTGTTTTTATTGAACCAAGTAAAACTTTGTGTTCTGAGCCCTATTAATCCTTTCTTGGGATCTTAAAACCAAATTTTTCTAGTTTCCAACCTTTACCTAGAAAAGACAACTCAACTAGAATATGTCTGATAATCATGCTACCATACAACAATGATTACTTAGAGTTAGTCAATCAACGTGTGGTCAGGGCACAGGTTTTTCTCTAGGAAAAATTTCCAGTTGAGGTAATTGCTTGGGACCGTGGTCACAAGCACTGCTGTACCAAAGTTGAGGAGACTACAGATGCTAGGATAAGAAAGTAAGCACTCAAAATTCCTGTCTGAATTCTGAACTGATATTCCGGATCAAGTTCTGCCACCCCAGGACTCTCTTCCCTAGTTGAATGGGCACGTTTTAGGCACAACAATAGCTAGTATACAAGTAAGATAATGTTATGCTTGATAGTTATACAAAGAAAAAATATCCATTTGTGTGTGTGTTTAAGAGTGTAGGGCATTATTATTTCAAAGCTAACAAAGATACCTTTCTACTGTGGAATGAATCTGATATAACTTTCCTATGTTCATATATGAACACATGACCAGTGTAACTCCACATCATGTACAACCACAAAAATGGGAAGTTATACTCCATGTATATATGATATATCAAAATATATTCTACTCTCATGTACAACTAAAAAGAATAAATAAAATATTTTTTAAAAAGTAAGAACTAAAAAAAACCCAAATGCTAGTTTTTTTTGGTAGCAGAAATGATCAAATTTAGTTATTAAAACAATAATAAATGTATTTGACTCTATGATAATAGACCCTTTGCTACCATTCAATTAGAATCACAGTAGCTTTTTAGTTTTTACTACTCAAAATTAGGAAAATAACTGAAGTTGATGGTCTGTTTTGAAAAATCGGTTAGATTTCAATGCTTTGTGTCTTGATGTAGATTTTACTTTTGAAATTAGAAGTCTACATTGACACATAATAGTCCTAAATAGTACCCCAAAATATGATATAGTGTGCAGAGTGGTAGCTATTTGAGAACATGTGAGAGTAGAGTTGTGATTCTTTTCCTGGTCAAGATACTATAAAGATCAAATAATTCCAGTATATGGAATGGTTTAATTTTTTCTCTTAAGAGAAATACATTGCAAACATATAGGCTGAATAATTTTTTTCCCATTTTATTCAGTCATGGGATGTCTCCCTTAAATTCATTAAAGGGAAAAGGTTGAATTTTAATGCCTACTTCTAATCAAGAGATAGAGTTTATGATGTGTAGGTACACAGAATTATAATTGTTCCAATTTCATTACTTATTTCTTAGTTTTAGAGAATTATTTTATCATTCATTTATCTGTTATTCAATCATTTATGGTGTGTTTATAGTACTATGCAAGTGAGAACTCCAGATTTACAACCATTTTAACCAAACCGCTACATTTAAAAATTGGATAAAAATAGTATTTGACACTGGTATTAGTACAAACCTATTATTAAATTCTCTAAAATGCTTTAACTTTCCTCTTTTCTACTTCATTGGTAAAATAAGTGAGCAATTTCAATTTTACAGTAAAGTTGTTTAGATATTGAAATATTACTGCTTAAGTACATCTAGGCAACAGAAAGTGAAGAGAGATTTCAATGGAAAAGAAGTAGGATGCAGAGAAGAAATTTTTGTTCTCACAAAACAATTATTATTATCAATGCTACTATTTTAGTATAGTTGTAAGAAAGAGAACCTGATATAGTATATTTTTAGACAATCAAAATGCTCATTGAATATTGTAACTTTCTCTGATCAAACTCAATGACTTTCATATAGGAGTTCAAAAGATGTTTATAAACTAACAATTAGAGTGCAGGATTTGTTAATAACTCGCATTTCGTATCCAAATATAAAAACTTCAGAAACCCATGACAGATAGGATGACTTCAATTATTTTCAATTTGGTGAAATATTTGAATTTACTATCTGCTAGGTTCATCTGAGTTCAACAAATGACAGGTAGTGAGGGTGAGTCATAGTACTTAGGTCAAATTTAATACAGGAAAGAAATTTGAGAAGCATAATAAGCAGTATTAGAAAGTTAGACCTTTATAGTTCAAACCTTATACAAATATGTTTTCAAATAAATGTCCTTTGGTTGTCCTTTGGTCAAGACTGCTCTTTCTGCTGTGCTTCCTCAGTAGGACAGGTGCTTTGTGACTTTTTACTTTATGGATTCTGCTTAGTAATAGATATTTGTTTAATAATATCTTTCCAGATTCATGAACACAAAGTCTTCTATGTATTTCCACAGTAATTTGTTTTTCTTCATATTTAATGCACCTCAGTATCTTTTGGCTGTAATAAGTCAAGAAAGGTTATAACTAGATCTACATCCAGATTTCCCCATAGCTAACCATTTAAAAGTATTCGAATTGCAAATCTTGTATGCTACTCACACATTTGTACTTGGTTCAATTTTTTTAACACTATCTTCTCTTCTGGTAGGTTTCAAGTGTATTGCTATTCTATTAATCCATCCCATTGATTAGTCAACTTTAAAATACATTTTAATAGTTGGTAGGGTTGAGACCCACCTTATTACTATTTTTCTAAATTTTTTTGGTTATTCTCAACCTAGTCACCCTTTGAGTTAACTTTCTTTTTGCCAATCCTCAGACAACTGCCAGTCTCCCCACGTTTTTCCAGTTGAGATACTGATTTGTGATTGCTATATTTGCATAGTAATTCAAAGAAAATGGTTACCTGATATTGTTATCAAGTCTTCCCATCATGTCTTTGTCATCATTTAAATCTTTTGCTTTTATGTCCTTAAGGAAAAGTTTACACTTTCCTTTATCTGTGCCCTTCTACATTTTTGCTAATTTTTAATTAATTTGTCATTAGGTTTTCCAACGTCTTCATGTTTCCTTTTTGGTTATTCTTGACATTATAGAAGAGCTGATTATATTAGTTATGATTTCAGACAAAATCTTATTAGAAAATAAAGACAATTTCAGAAAATATTATAATTTACAAATAACTTGGTCAGCTGTGGTACTGTCCGTGACTATAATTATGTGAAATATCCAATGACCTCACATTATTGTAATTGTCTAAATTTATTAATATAATTTTATTCCCTACTTCACTTAACATTAAGCTGAAATGTAACAGAGAATAGTATTTTTGACTTTTTAATTTTTTTCATCTGTGATTCTATCCAAATATATTTATACATTTCTACTGTTATTCTTAGTTTATTTCTTAATTTGCTCTGTGAGTATTTGCATATGTATGTGTGTATAACTTCATCCTAATCATTTACACAGAGGATATGAGGTGCTGGAACTCTGCAACCTTGTGACATGAAGGCACTCAATTGATACTACTGTATTTATTAGAGTAACTATTATACTCTAAAGTATAATGGTGTAGGACATAGAAGTCCATTTCTTATTTGCATAAGTTTGATTGCAATATCTTTTCTTTTTTCTATATTTCAGATCAGTAAAGCAAGTGTTCCTTCCTGGAAAATGACCCTGCTAAATGTTTGCAGTCTTATAAATAACCTGAACAGCCAAGTTGAGGAAACAGGAGAGGTTCATGAAGAAGAGCTTGTTACAAGAAGGAAACTCCCTGTTCTAGATGGCTTTAGCCTGGAAGCAATGCTGACAATATACCAGCTCCAAAAAATCTGTCACAGCCGAGCCTTTCAACACTGGGAGGTAAAATAAAAACAAAATATGAGTGTAATTACATTTATACTAGTTAGTTTTCATTTGTATTGATTTTTATATCCTGGTCAGATCATAACCAGAAGACTCATAAATGTTAAAGAAGAATAAACCATGTGTTGAGGTCAACATTGCTTCAGATCTTCAAAGTGTCCTCCAAATATTTGGAGTTTAGCAAACCAGTTTTTCTTCAACCTTAAAAAGAAGGAAATATCTTTAGGAAGATTTGATCCATATGCTTTCACTGTGCTTAAATGGAAGGCATATTTAGGCAATCTTTGTTGGTGGTGGTACTGGTGAAATGTCTAAGAAATTTAAGAAACTCAAAATGCTTTCTTAAAAACACAGTCATGTGTATTTATCCATAAAAAAACACTGAACACAAAGGTGTCCAAAGAAAATGGGAATAAAAACACAAAATTTTCCTTTTGACTATTTAGGCAAATAAAAAAATAATATAGTTGCTTAAATATAAGATAGGGATCTACATCTCTTTTATTCCAGTTTATTTGGAACTCCAAATTTTCCTGTTTATAGGGGGCTTGGGAGTTTTTGTATTTGAATATGTCAGGTAAATAATTTTTTAATTAAAAAATATATGTATATAATAAAGGAATATATATCTGCATCATTTGAGACCCATTGTGGTCTGTGCTTATTTATAGATTAAACACATGTGACTGTGTGCATCTATCTTCCTATTATAATTGAGTGTGTGGATTTCAGGTATTCTTAGTAGCTAAACTAGGTCTATCACAGTCAAAAGAGCCAATTTTCATAATACAGATTTGAAACAAAGGACTAGACTGGTGACCTCCTGAGTTAGGTTTACAAGTATTCATTTGTTTGGAAAATTTTAAAAATGTTTGAATAATGAAATCTGACTTGCATTAGGTATTAGAACCAGAAGATAGTTTGAAAGCAACTAATAGTTCAGTTTTGGGTTTGCACAATCTAATGTACAACATTAAATCTGTGAAGGAACAGAGTAATAAAACTAGTCAGAACATTCTATTCTTACACAGATGATTAGCTACATCCATCAAAGTTATGTTTATCCATATTTCAGTGTAGCTGCTAATTAAGTATTCTGACACAGTTCCAACAGTTTTGTTCCTTGGATAGGTAACTTAAATGCCAATATATAAGCTACCATCACTTAACTACCATAACTAAAATTATCTTCAGTTCCCCACATACTAATTCTAATTTCACCCCTTCTCTCCTTCTGAATAAATAAGCAAACATGAGAGCATTAAAGGAAAAATTATTTGTAAAAATTAGTAGTTTGAAAATTATTAATGTATTGCAAAACACTTTCTAATTTATTACCCCAATGATATATGTTGCTGTAAAAGATAAGTTAGAACTTGGAAACATGAAAAAATATTGAGGTTAATGAAGAGAGGAGAAGAGATAAATATATGCTTGAAATGAAGAGAAATATTTAAAAATTTTCTCAAGAGGAGAATTTTTTTTTTTTCAGATTAACCTCCACAAGAAATTTGCTTAATGTTTTATATACTGGGTTTACACCAACATTGAAGATCTGAGGGTGCCTTCCTTGCTGATATAACAAACTTGTGACTGAGTGTCATAGAGATGCCCTGCAGGAAAGAACAAATGCAAACAGAATGACTAATGTTTATTCTAACTGGTAAACAAAAAGATGCTTTCCAGATGAAAAACCAAAAATACTAGTTTTAATTTTACTTGCTATACTGTCATTCTTTAACTTTAATTCCAGCTAAATGGTTTAGTCTTTAAAATATTGTTTAGGTCAATAAAACTTGAAAATACAACTCTAAACATGAGGAAATGTCAATTATGTGTTATTTATTCAGAAAAAAATAAACCTTGAATAAACTATTATGCAGACAAGTCAAGTGCACACAGATTGGAACTTTTGCTATTTTAAATGTTATTGAGTGATTTAAAAATAAAATGATAATGTCATTCTGAGTGTAGTACAAGTAATTACAGACTATGCACAGAGAAACCAAAGATTAAGAAACTAGATTGTCTGACAGTAGCTGGTTTTACTTCTCTGAAACTGAATAGCTGTGGGTTGAAATAAAATACATGGTGATGTGATGTTATGCATGTGCATTATAATTTAAATGTAAGTATTAGTTATAGTGACCTAGAAATTTGAAGATAACCAAAACCTAAGAAGATCTTAGGGAGTTAAACAGAGCTTTCCTACATGTTGATATCTACAACAACGAAGGCATTCTTCTGTGATTGAGAAATGGATTTTAGAATGACTTTCAAGTCATCTTCGGAATTGACTTACTTGAATATAAAATCCTGTTAACTTTTCAGTTAAACTTGATTTACCAGATTCAAAACTATCTTTGTTGTGACATATGATGTGTTTCATACCATTATGGTCTCCTCATTGTACATTCAAGCATAGGAAGTATTCAAATATGTATTTGGTGTGTTCTTCCCTCTGGAGAAATTAGTGTCAGACCACCAGATGTAGAGAGGTTTTTACAGAGCTAGCCTAATAAAGTAGGAAGGACACTAAACAGAGAATCAGAAAGGTCAGGTTTGGTCCCCATCTCTGCCACTTGACAGTCATCTATCCTTTAACAAAACAATTTCTTTGATCCTACATATGCTTTCTCCAGACAGAAAATAGGATAAAATATAAAAAAATGCTTGCTCCCAAATGGGATATTTTGTGCATACAAGTTTCATATAAGTTTCATCCTATTTTTCAGATAATTCAGGAAGACATTCTTGATAATGGAAATGACAAAAATGAGAAGGAAGAAGTCATAAAGAGAAAAATTCCTTACATTCTGAAAAGGCAACTGTATGAGAATAAACCAAGAAGACCCTATATACTTAAAAGGGGCTCTTACTACTACTGAGAAGATATACATTTTCTTTACATGTGAATGTGATTTATCATCTTTATTTGAATAGTAATTATATATGTGTGAATTTGTAACAGAATATGCTTATTTTGTCTCTTCCACAATTGTGACTTTTGGGTGTGATTTTTCTGCATAAATATAAATTGAAGTAAATGTTTTCAATAAATCTAGGTCTTCAGCATGATGTGTTATATATAATTGGAATAAATGTTTATCACATCACATATAGAGCATTTTGTAATTTTGCAAAACACATTATAGGTTGTTTAAACAGTCATAACTTTTGACATAATATGAGAAATTCTAGTAAAGTGGGACAGCAAAGTCTAGCCTTCATTATCATTAACCCAAAACAAAGTAATGGCATATCTTCTGTTATTTGACTATTTTATCAAATTGAAAGGAATACTTTCTTTTTTTCAAGACTCACTCATGTATCTCATATATAAGGATAGTTATTGTGGGCCCATCTGAAAGACTGATTAGTGGATTATTGCTAATTATGCCTGCTGTAGTGATGTTTTTCACGTGAAACTTTGTGAAATGAATTTGATAACTAATAAAAAGACGATAAGCCATCAGAATCACATGCTTCTCTGCAGATTTACTTCTCTCTTAGAAGAATTAGTTTTTATGACTTCTCCCAACTTTTCACATTTTGACCCAGGACATGATACCTTTATTTTTAAATTTACTGAGGTATTTATCTGATTAATACTTTTTCCCTTTTGGGAGGCATAATTGAGGCAAAACTATACCTCAAATATTCCTCTTACAGCCTTTACATTTCACCATGAGTAGTGACTTTCAGAGTCTCTCCTGCAGAGGTCTGCCTCGGAAGACCTCTTTTTACAGGACTCTGGCCTAGTACACTGTCATCTATGAAAGATGAAATCAGGATTTAAGTTGTTAAACAGAATATAGAAATCCACAGCCTTTTGATGGAATTATATTTCTCTTAGGTTTAATCCTACTAAGAGCAGCTACAGAGATTTTCTCACAAAACCCTGACTTTTTTCACAACCTGTGTACCACTATCTTTTGACATCTCATCAAATTCAACATCAGTAAGTGCCCAAGAGATCAATCATAAGAAGGAAACTATTTCATATTGATTAAGAATGTGTTCTCTGTAGTTAGATTGCTCAGATTCAGCTCCACTGCTCACTAGCAACCTTGGAAAACTTATTTTATGTTTCCTTATTGTACAATGTGAATAATGATAGGAATTGGGAGGATTGAATACACTGATACATGTATATAAAATGCTTAGAATTATAACTGAAACTCAAAAATAACACTAAATTTAGCATTTATTATTAGTTGCATTTTCTGTTAAGGAAACAGCCATCGTATGATGTATTTCCCTGTTTACTTCATTAATTAACAATAGATCATACATTATTATCAAAACTACGTTTTAAGCCAATATTTACCATCTTCCATCCCTTACACCCTTTCTCTGATTTGCTCTGGAACTCATAGTCATTGATTCCCAAATAGCCTTTTCTGCTATTAACTGAATTTTCCTTCACATTCCATAACATGGGGTCTGGAAGTGGGAGGTGTGTTGTGGTCACTTCCACACCGTGTTTCCTTTCCATTTCAAAAACTATTACTTGAAATGCAGAGTATAAGACCATTTCATCTACTGTTTTGAACAACTGTTCTAGCTAGTTACCTGCTTTATGCTGTATCCTTTAGGACGTCTACATACATGTAGAAGATCCATCCATTCATCTTCCTTTCCAGTTTCTGAACATCTTCACTTCATAATAAATATTTGCCCACTCCATCTCAACCAGTCACTTCCATGGTCATTACATAGAATTTTTCACTGCTAACATAGTTAGTCCTTCCAAAATTTTAATTTTATGCAATCTCTTATATAAACATCATTTTTTTCCCTTTCCAGTTCACGTACGTCTAGTAGTTCCATTCACAATTATGATGCTGTCCAACCCATTAAACCAAACTCTTTTTGCTCTTTACCTTTTAATAATGCCTCAAGTTTCATTTTATTTTACTTGAATTTTATGGGCCAAAAGTAAAATCACTCTCTTATTATTCTTAACTCCCTGCCCTATCCAATTTGAGCTTGTCAAAACACAATTGGTTAAGTGCAAATTTCTCCTGATTCTGACCTTGCCTGAGATGTTTAATATGCACGGAGAAAAGTGCCCAAACTTGCCAAACTTACACCTAAAATTTTTGTTCAAAGGTCTCAAGTCCTTACTGATGTTCAGAATTTCTTCTATGCTTTCCTAATAATTTTTGCATCTGATTCTCATAGATGTTTGTTTCACATCTTCTTCCTTGAAGTATAACACTCGCCATTCTCCTTCTTTCCTTGTGATGACTTTCTAATTATTTAGCCAAGTTTTTTAAAAAAGAAAAAAATTATATCATTCCTTTCTCTCTACCACGTATAGCAACCAACCTGTGTCCAGCCCCCATTCTTCCCTTTCCTGCCCTTCCATTTCATGGAGGAACTGCCCTTCTCTTCTCAGGGTCATTCCCTCACTTCTCCATCTCAGTAAGTGGTCCAAAAACACTGTTCAGGTTAAAAATCTAGTATTCGTTCTTAAATCCTTTCTTTAGCAGATACCTTCCATGTAGTTCGTTAAGAAGTTTGCTAACTTTGTGTTCAAACTATACATGAAATCTATGTACTCTTGCCACATCCACAATTGCCTAAGTCATATTCCCCCTGGAGCTGTAGTAATTTCTTCTTGGTCTCTCTCTCTCCCCCAGCTATCATTTTCATTCACAGGGCATAGTACCACTTTTAAAAGAAATCATAAATTGAATACCTCTCTCCTAATTTCGGAATGGATATCTGATTCTGGTTCACCATGTGAGAAGTTTAGAAGTCTCCTCTCCATCCCATCAACAATAAAGAGATGAACAAACTGAAAAATGAACGGATCTTTAGATCCATAAGAGAAGAGAAGTCACAGGGCAAACCACTGTCCCTGAAATTGGAGAATGAAGCAGGTAAGTACAGGAATTCTAACAATGAAGCAGAAACTCACAAGTAGTAGCCTTCATTTGAACCAGTGACTGAATAGGAGAACTGAAATAATAATTTAAAAAATTGCTGGAAGCTCACTGTGGATATGTCTGGGAGGAAAGAACTACAAGATGACCCAGTCACCAGAAGGCCCTCATGCTTTTGTGAATTATACTTAGGTTAGCTCAACCTATTTTAAACAGTGGATATTGGGGGAAATTCCTCTTTTCCTTCTGAAGGATACAGAAAAAGGAATCATTTAAAAATATACCAGGGTATTTTTTTAACTTTGTTATTTTTAAAGAAGGACTGTCCTCAGAAGAAACTACTTAACTGTAGCATAACCTGCTGGAATTTTATCAGAGCCTCACTCACCTTGGGAAAGGTGATAGGAAACAGGTAATCCATGATCGATGGAAATATGGAGATTACAGGGTTAATTCTATAGATTGAGCCTACTAACTTGTACTCAACAACTTTTTAAAGAAACAACTTACACAAGGTCATTCTGGCCCTTTTGTGATTTAAGATAATAGCTCACAATAAACAGCATGTTATTCCCAAGACTAAGAAGTGTCTACTCGAGACTCCTCCTTTGATAAAAGGAAGACAGATTGCACTCATTTTAGATTACCATAAAATCTATATTAAAAAAAAGTTCCAAATAAAACCAGTCAGCACAAACAAAGATGAGCAAAGTTGCCACAAGGTCCTTGGCATATTATTTAATCTATTGTAGTTATACATTTTCATCATCCCCATAGGTTGTACTTAGACACTCATGAGTAAGACATATGCATTGGGCATTTAAAAGTCTGATACAATCCAACTGTCAATCAAGAAATAGGAGCAATGCTGGAACAGGATTCTGCAAAAACTGCCCTTTAACTCCAATAGATGCTAAGACACAAAGAAGGCAGCTGTTTATTTCCTATGTGAAATGATTTATTCTCTCCCTTGGGAGTCTCTTTTCCCTCATCTTTTTCATCTAATACATTTTGCCTTATTTGTTTAGACCTTGTGTCTTGCTTGAGCAAGTTTTCTCTTACAAAGACCCAAGAGATGAGAAACATAACTTCTGATACCAAAGGGAAATACCCGAATGCAGCTCTCTATATCCATTCTGTTCCAATTAAGGCAGTGGAGAGGGTGAATGCAGAAGCATGTGTGATGTTTACAATACACAGATACAGAATTACTAAAAGAACAAAACCTAATTAAAGGACTATATAATGCTCTCTCCCACACACACTCCCCTCATTCCTCAGCTAAACAATAGTAAAGGAATATTTAAAACAAATTCTTTTACCCAGTATACCATGTTGAGCTACCATGAAAAGATCATAAAACACCCCAAAAGGTTTAAAAAAAATTAAAGAAACAGAGCAAATGTTTGAACTTGATTCAGAGTGGGCCAGCTGTTAAATTAAAAGACCAGAGGTCTGAAATTTAGAATACTCTATTAGTCTGATCAAAACACCTGACAAGAACAACTTAAAAGAGGAAAAGTTCATTTTGAACTCACAGTTTCAGAGGTTTAGTCCATGACTGATTTTATTGTTTTAGGCCTAAAGTAAGACCAAAAATCATGGCAAAAGGGGGGTAGTCCCTAAGTTTATAGCTTCCAGAAAGCAGAGAGAGTGAGAAAGGAGTCAGGGACCTCCTTCCTCCAGCAATGCCTCACCTTCCTACAATTAGCACCCACTGGTACATTCAAATTAGGAATCCATCAAATGGATTAATTAACCGATGAAGTTATAGCTATTAAACTAATCATTTTACTCTTAATATCAGTATATTGCCTAACACATAAACCATTTGGGGGATACCTCATATCCAAACCATAACAGGTTCTGTTATAGTTAGGAATTAAAATATCCCCCAAAATGGTCATGTGTTGAAGACTTAAACCTCCAGGCAGAAATGTTCTTAAGTGTATTGGGGACATGACTAGATCATAAAGGCTCTACCCTCCTCAATGGATTAATCCAATAATGGATTCATAATCTAAATTATTATTGGGATACAGTAGAAACATTAGAAGGTAGGACCCAGTTGAAATGATTGAGTCCTTGTAGATGTGCCCTTAAGGACTATATATGGTCTGTGACCCCCCCCTCTCCTTCTTTTTTACCTTCCTAGCCACAATGAGGCGAGTAACTTTGCTCTGTCAGATTCTTCCCACCTATAAAATGCTGTCTCATCTCAGGCCCAAAACAACGGAGCTGACTGACCTTAGGCTGAAATCTCTGAATCTGTGACCCAAAATAAATCTTTCTTCCTCGAAGTTGATTTGCTGAGACATTTTGTCACAGTGACAAAAAGTTGACTTACAGAAAATTGATACCAGTAATGGGGTAGTTGCTATGACTATAACTGACCATGTGGTTCAGAAGTCTTTTAATTGGTTTGTGGAAGGAATATGGAAATGTTTGAAAATGTAGTCTAGAGAAGCCCTAAAATGTTATAAGTAGAGTTTTATTGATGATTTTGGTGTGAGTTCAGAAGATCTGAATGCTGATAGGAATGTAGAGAGTAAAGACTGTGCTCAGGGTCAGATGGGAATTGGAACAGACACCATTCATGATACATTCTGGTAAAAAACATCCCTATATTTTGTTTGACTATGTTCTGAGATTTTGTGTGAGACTGAATTTTAAGGTAATGAACTAATCAATCTGGGATAGGAAATTTCAAGGTAGTATAGCATTCAGGCAGTGGCATAGGTACTGTTGAAAGCTTTTAACCAGGAATAGAGTGAGAATCAGCAGCAGGAAGAAGAGTAGAAAAAATTGAAACGTTCCGTCAAAAAAGTACATATAAAATTGAGGCCAAGAAAGATGTGATTGCAGGGAACAAATCAAGTGATTTACACTGAGACTACAGGATAGATGCTTTGAGGTCATCTCTGGAAATGTCTACAACTCACCCATTATGAGATCAATGGTACAACTTTAAAGTTCACTGGAAAGATTATCCTTTTAGAGTAGATCACCCTGAACCCACACGGATGTCTAAGAAGTCATTTCCTCAGGATTACTTTCACCCTGTTCAGTTGTCTAAGCACTCAGAGACCACTAAGGTCATGGTCTAAGGGGATCTGGCTACTGGCCCTGTTGGTGACAGACCTTATGTCATCCATGTAATACTGGCTCTCTAGATAAGGAAAATGAAAAAGTTATGGGGTTCCATGAGTTTCTACTCAGACTTTAAAGGAAGATCTAGGAGGCCAGCAATATGTGACAGGGTCAGAACCCCTGTGGGCAGACCTTGAGAGGGCAATATATGAAGCTATGGGAATGAATTTGAAGCTGCCGTGGAGACCCCAGGAAGTTAGAGTTGGCAGAAACATGGAAGTCTGCTGTGGAAAGCTACGGGCAGTAACCAGAGATAGAGGCCATGTGGGCTGCAATAGGCAGAGCTAAAAGGGCAGTTCTCTTCAAGAACTCTGGTGCTCACATCTTGACACAATCTTCACTGATTACTGGACATGGAATTACAGAAATTAATGTTTGTCATGCTGGGTTTCAGTCTTGCTTTTATTCCATCCTTCACTTCTGTTTGAGTCAGGTTTGCATTGCTGGGATATAAGGAACTGACAAAAGGAACTAAGAGGAGGAAAAGTTTATGTTGGTTCATGGTTTCAGAGGTTCAGTTCAAGATCAACTGACACCATAGCTCTGGGTCTGAGGTGAGGTAGAAGAGTGTAAAAGAGGAAAGCAACTCAGAACATGGCAACCAGGAAGCAGAGGGAAAGCTCTGCTCACTAAAGACAAAATATAAATCTCATATTACTAGAGATGTTGAAAATTTTTTCATATATCTGTTGATTGCTTGTACATCTTCTTCTGTGAAGCATCTGTTCATATCCTTAGCCCATTTATTGATTGGGTTATTTGGATTCTTGGTGTAGAGTGTTTTGAGTTCTTTATATATTCTGGAAATTAGTGCTCTATCTGCAGTGGCAAAGATTTTCTCCCACTGTAGGATCTCTCTTCACATTGCTGATAATTTCCTTTGCTCTGAGAAAGCTTTTTAGTTTGGATCTATCCCAGTTATTGATTCTTGCTTTTATTTCTTGTGCTATGGGAGTCCTGTTAAGGAAGTCTGATCCTAAGCTGACATGTTGAAGATTTGGACCTACTTTTTCTTCTATAAGATGAAGTGTCGCTGGTCTGATTCTGAGGTCCTTGATCCATTTTGAGTTGAGTTTTGTGCAGGGTGAGAAATAGGGGTTTAGTTTCATTCTGCTGCATATGGATTTCCAGTTTTCCCAGCACCATTTGTTGAAGAGGCTATCTGTTCTCCGTTGCATATTTTTGGCCCCTTTGCCTAATATGAGAAAAATGTATTTATTTGGGTTTGTGTCCATGTCCTCTATTCTGTACATTGATCTACCTGTTTATTTTGGTACCAATACCATGCCGTTTTTGTTACTATTGCTTTGTAGTAGAGTTGAAGTTCTGGTATTGCAATACCTCCTGCTTCACTCTTCCTGCTAAGGATTGCTTTAGCTATTCTGGATTTCTTATTCTTCCAGATGAACTTCATGATTGCTTGCTCTATTTCTGTAAGGTACATCATTGGGATTTTAATTGGAATTGCATTGAATCTGTATAGCACTTTTGGTAGTATGGCCATTTTGACAATATTAACTCTGCCTATCCAAGAACATGGGAGATCTTTCCAACATCTCTAGTAATAAGAGAAATGCAAATCAAAACTACTGTAAGATTCCATCTCACCCCAATTAGAATGACAATTATCAAGAATACTAGCAACAATAGGTGTTGACGAGGATGTGGGGAAAAAGGTACACTCATACATTGCTGGTGGGGTTGTAAATTAGAGCAGCCACTCTGGAAAGCAGTATGGAGATTCCTCAGAAAGCTTGGAACAGAACCACTATTTGACCCAGCTATCCCACTCCTTGGGATCCCACCCAAAGGACTTAAAATCAGTATACTACAGAGAAGCAGCCACATCAATGTTCATAGCTACTCAATTCACAATAGCCAGATTGTGGAACCAACCTAGATATCCTTCAATTGATGAATGGATAAAGAAACTGTGATATATATACAATGGAATATTACTCAGCCATAAAGAATAATAAAATATTGGCATTTGTAGGCAAATGGATGAAACTGGAGAATATCATGCTAAGTGAGATAAGCCAATCTCAAAAAACCAAAGGATGAATGATCTTGCTGATAAATGGATGGTGACACAAAATGGGGAGTGGGAGGGGGGCAAGAATGGAGGAAGGAGGGACTGTATAGAGGGAAAAGAGGGGTGGTAGGGGTGTGGGGGAAGGGAAAAAATAACAGAATGAATCAAACACCATTACCCTATGTAAATGTATGATTACACAAATGGTACGCCTTTACTTCATGTACAACCAGAGAAACATCATGTATTCCATTTGTTTACAATAAAAAAAGAACCAAAACTGCAAATGTTTTAATTTTTTGCAGAAAATTAATATTCAAGATGGAACTATAACTCTACAGCCATAGTTTTACATGTACATTTAGTAAAGACACCTTAGTTTTCAGTAGCACTGTTGGGGTCATAACTGATTAATTTGTTGTTATTGTTTTAATTCAATATAATTACCTTTGCAGGTTAAAAAAATATACATATATACATCTCACTGTCATGCCCTAGTGACCTACCTCCTCAAGTCACACCCTAACTGCCTACAATTAACATCAAGTTAATTCATATCAGTGGATTTATTACCAATTTGGTTACAATTCCAATAATCTAATCATTTCACTTCTGAATATTCTTACATTGTCTCACACATGAACTTTTGGGGACATTTCATTTCTAAATCATGACCCTTTTTATGCACCATTTCTCCCATTAAATATGGCAATGTTTACTCTGTTTATGTTGCATGTTGGAAGAATGTAACTCGATTTTTGATTTTTACAGGGGCTGGCAAGAAAATGTTGCTTTGAATCTGAAAGCAGAATTGAAGATCAGATTTTTAAGCAATACTTAACAAAGACACTAGGAACTCCTGGCAATGGACTGAGTGCGTTTTGTTTATGAGATGGTCATGAATCTTTGGGGACCAGCAGCAGAATGCTATTGTTTGAATTTGGAATTCCCTCAAAGGCTCATATGTTGACAGTTTGATGCCCAAATCGCAATGTTCAAAAGTGGTGTTTCGATTAGATTATGAGGACTCTAACCTCTTCAATGGACTAATTCAATGATGGATTCATAATCTGATTTATTATTGTATTATTGAGAGGTAGTGTATTATTGAGGAGGTAGGACCTAGTTGAAATAAGTGGGTCCTTGAGGGGTGTGTCCTTGTGGACTATATCTGGTCTCCAGCCACCTCCTCCCTCTCTTCCCTTCCCAACCACTATGAGGTGAACTGCTTTGCTCTGTGACATCCTCTCTCTCATGATACTCTTCTCACCTCAGGTCCAAAGCAATGGAGCTGACTAACCTTAGATTGAAACCTCCGAATCTGCAACCGAACTTAATTTCTTCCCTTAAGGTGATTTTCTCAGGTGTTTCATCACAGTTAAGAAAATCTGAGTAACACAAATACCTATGATTAATATGTTATGAGTTTTAGTGGATAAAGAAGACAAAATGCAAGAACAGATGGGCCATATAATCAGAGAGATGGAAATCCAAGGAATCAGGAAGAAGGACTGAGATCAAATACAATATATAACAGAAATGAAGGATTTCTTTGATGGGTTCATTAATAGAATAGATGTTGCTGAGGAAAGGATCTCTGAAATGGAATACATATCAAGAGAAACTTCCAAAACTTGAAAAGGAAAAGAACAAAGATCTCTTCTCAAAACAAAAAATGAAAATAAAACGTGAATAGAATATTCATAAATTGTGGGGCTACTGTAAAAACTATAATATATGCACAATGGGAACACTTCAAAAATAAGAAAGCAAAGAAGTGAATGATTTAAATGTCCCCAAATTATTGTCAGACTTGAAAACAAAGATTGAGATATCAGAAAATACCTTGGCATATCACTTTCAAACTAGAAAATCAGATTTAAAAAAAAATCAAAAGAATATATAAAGAAGAAAATTTCCTTCCATAGAGAAGCAAAGATAAGAAGTGCATGGCATCTGAAATCTCCTCAGAAACCTTGTAAACAAGAACAGAGTGAAGTGAAATACTTTAAATCTTGGAAGAAAAATAAGAAAACCCACCAACCAAGAATATGACCTTGTGAAACTATTATTTCGAAGTGAAGAAGAAATAGAGACCTTCTCAAACACATACAATTGAGGGAATTTTTATAATATACCTGCTTTATAAGAAGTGCTAAAAGTTCATTAGACACAGAAAAGCAAATAAAATGGGTCAGAACTCAGATCTATAAAAGAATAGTATGTGAGAATGAATAAATATAGGTGAATAAAAAACATTACTTTCTTATTGTTAATTGATCTATCAAATAAACTTTGTTCTAAATCATATTAGTAACAACAGATTTGAATGTGTGTAAATATCTAGATACAAGCAGTTATCATTGCATAATGACATTTCAGTCAATGATGGGACACATACACAATGATGACCCTAAAGATTACGTGACCTAGTAATTTCATAGCCATCTTGGTTTGTGTAAATATACTCTATGGTTTTACAGAGTGACAAAATCGCTTAAAATGCATTTCTTTCAACATAGCACTGTCATTAAGTGATAACATGCATATGTATATAATATACATATATATGTAATGTATTTACATGCATGCCTTTATATGATTATGCATAATTTTTGAAATGAATGACAGCAATGATACACAGGGTGTGAAGGAGAAATTGGGATTATTTTGGTATTACAACTACTCACACCACACATGAAGCAATATGATCCTATATTAAAATGGATTTGGATGAATTGTAAATGTTTATTGCAAACTCTAAAGCAACCACTAAAAATAAAATAAAAAAAAAAACCAGTCACACCTCATATGCTAAAAAGGAGAGTCAAAACAATCATATAAAATACTCAATTGAAGCCAAAAACAGGAAGAAAAAGAGTTGAACATAAACACAGAAACAAAGAACAGACTGAAAATAGAAAATTGTAAAATATATGAAGACTATTAACAACTACATTAGTAATGATTTTGGCCTAAATGCATCAATTGTAAGACAGATGTTGTAAGAGTGAATCAATAAAGAAGACCTAACTACAAAAATATAAGTTTTTAAATAAAAAGACAAGTAGATAAAAAATAAGTTGGTGGAGAAAGGTATTGCATCTTAATACTAATGAAAAGAAGGCAGGATTAGCTATAGTAATTTCAGACCGAGCAAAATTCAGAGCAGGAAATGTAGACAGGGGCAAAAAGACATAATGATGAAGGGATCAATTCCCTTAGAAAACATAAAACTCCAATGTGTGTGTGCCTAACAAAAGAGTCAATATATGTGAGAAAAAACCGACAGAACTGCAAGGACAATAAGAGAAATCAACACTTATTATTGGAGAATTCATTATCCTTCTATCAGTAATGGATATACTCAGCAGGCCGAAAATCAGTGAGGGCATATTTAAACTCAACAATATCATCACTCAACCGGATATAATTAATATGTAGAGAGTATTTTACCCATCACAGCAGAATATATATCATTCTCAAACTCACCTAAAACATTTATCAAGGTAGATCACATTCAGGATCAAAAATCACACCTTAAAGAATTTAAAAAAATATATCATAATGGAATTACACTAGAAATATTAGACTCCCTGGAATAACAACAGAAAGATAGCTGGAAAATCCCTAAATACTTGGAGAAAAAGTAACACTTCTAAATAACACTTGTATCTGGAAGTAATCACTAGGGAAATTTAAGTGTATTTTGAATTAAATAAAGACAAAACATAACTTATCAAAATCTGTGGCATGTAGCAAAAAATGTTGCCTAGAGACTAATTCATAGCATCGAATGCATATATTGGAAAAGAATAAAGATCTATAATTGAGGATCTAAATTTTCATAGTAGGAAACTAGGAAAATAATAAATTAAATCTAAGGTAAACAATAAAAGAAATAATAAAAAAATTAGAGCAGAGATAGATAAGAATATTCATTATTATCACAATGTCAGTTCTCCCAAACATTATCTGTAAATTAAATGCAATCCCAGTAAAAATCTCAACAAGTTATTTAGTAGATACAAACTTTTTGTAAAGTTTAGATTTGAAGGCAAAATAGAATACACAGACAATATCTAAAGGAAGGAACAAATTTAGAGGGCTGACATTCTCTTTACTTTAAGGTTTACTATACAGATATATTACTCAAGACAGTGTAGACTTGGGAAAAGAACAGATAAGCAAATCAATCAGTGGAACACAACAGAGTGCAGAAACAGATTAGCAGAAATCAAGTTTATTGCTTTTGACAAAGGCACAAAGGCTACACAATGGAGAAGAGATTGTTTTTACAATGTGAGGTGCTGCAACAAGCAGTTTCTAAAAATCTAGATAGAGAGCCTGCACACCCCTCACAAAAATTAATTTAAGATAAATCAGAGACCTAAATATAAAACATAAAACTATGTAATTTCTAGATGATAGTATAGGATTAAATCTAGAATGACTTTGGATTGACAATGAATTTTCAATATATTAGTAAAGGAATGCAACATGAAATAATTGGTAAGCGGCCTTCTATACAATTAAAATTATCTGCTCCATGAAAGGTAATGTTAAGAGAATGATACATACTGACTGGCAGAAAATATTTGCAAAAGACATGCCTGATAAAGAACTTGCATTCAAAATATACAAAGAATGCTTAAAACTCTATAAGAAAACAAACAACCCTATCTATTACAAAATGATTCAAGAACGTTAACACATCATCAAAGATACATCTGACAGCAAATAAGCACATGAAAAGATGTTCCACTGCTTAAGTCATTCTGGAAATGCAAACTAAAACAACAATGAGAGATGTCACTTCATACCTACTAAAATGGCCAAAATCCAAGCACAGGTATTATCAAATGCAAATGAGGATGTAGAACAGCAGCAACTCTTATTCACTGCTAATGAGAATGCAAAATTGTATAGCCACTTTGGAAGAGTTTAATGACTTTGTGCAACACTAAACACACTCTTGCCATATGATCTATCAATCATACTCTTTTTTTTAAAGCAAAAAATTTGAAAACTTAGGTTCACACAACACAATCGCACACAGTTATTTATAGCAACCTTTTTTCTTTCTCATTTTTTTTGGGGGGGGATACCAGGGACTGAACTACGTACTCAACCACTAAGCCACACACCAGCCCTATTTTGTATTTTAGTTAAAGACAGGATCTCACTGAGTTGCTTAGTGCCTTGCCATTGCTGAGACTGACTTTGAACTTGTAATGCTCCTACCTTAGTCTTTGGAGCTACTGGGATTACAGGTGTGTGCCACCACACCTGGGAATAGTAACTTTATTCATAACTGCCAAAACCCAAAATGTCTACCATTGGATGAATGGATAAATAGACTGTGGTACATCCAGACAACAGACTATAGCTCATTGCTAAAAGTGAATTATATAGCCATAAAACAGATATAGAGATTTTAAATGTATGCTGCTAAGTAAGTGAAAAGCTAGTCTGAAAATGTTGCTGTCTGCTGTATGATTCCAACTCTGTAACATTCTGTAAAAGGCAACACCAGAAAGAAGAAGATCAGTGGTTGTCAGGGTTTGTGGTAGGAGGAATGATTAAACAGGCTGAGCCAAGAGAATATTTAGGTCAATGAAAATCCAATGTGTGATAATATAGTGGTGGACATGTCATACATTTGTTCAAATCCATAGTATGTACAAAACCAAGAGTGGATTCTATTTTAAACCATAGACTTTTGGGTATGATGTTTCAATTTAGATTCATCAGTTATAATAAATACACCATTTATGTGAGGGACATTGTTAATGGAGAAGGCAATGTATATTTGAGGGAAAGGGATATATAAGGAGTCTCTGGACCTTTCTTCTAATTTTGCTTTGAACCTACAACTGTTGTGAAAAATAAAGTCTGTTAAAAAACTCACAATGGTAGTCTATTGCTCTCTGAATAAAACACAAATTCTGTCTTAGGTGGTCTTAAATATTCTGGAATTTACCTACTTCTGTATTCATTTCCATTAATTCTGTATTCACACTGGCCTTGTTATTCCTTTAATGCTGCTGACTTGTTTCTGCTTCAGAGCTTTTGCAATTCTGAAACCCCCTTTCTGGATTCCTCTTCTGGCAGAAAATCCTTTTTGTAAGCACAAAAGACACCCAACTAGTGACCACATTTTCAGCATCCCTTTCTACCCAGAGTTGCTAAGAAATTGGAACAAAGGAATATGGAGTAGAAAGTTGTATACAAATTGTAGTCTTTTATAACTAAAGAGAAACCTCAGTCCTTGAACTTTTTCCCTTGTTTTTGTCTTGAATGTGGATTTATTTATTTAAACCACACAATACCAATCTTCAGCAGGTAGCATTGATTGACAGATTTGACCCACTTAACAACCTTGTAGAGCAAACCTGCCTCACTAGCGTGGACTGAACAGACCAGTACTTGAAAGAGAAATGCATTTCTAACTTATTTATGACACTTCATTTTTCAGCCTCGCTGTCATAACATCTCAGCCATTATTTTAGCTGTTATGCCTTCTGCCAGGCCCTCTCATGGTTTATCTCTGCATATTCTTTAGGTTTCTACCCAGATGATCTTTGCACAGCATGGCCTTTTTAAACAGCCCATCTTAAATAGCCTTCATTCCTGAATCAATATCTATTCATTTACTTACTTACTTTCATTTCTTATTTCAAAAAGAAAAAAAGAAAAGGAAAACAGTCTCTGACAGCTGGGGGCTGGTAGCCAGTTTGTCACCATCAGCTAGGCCTTGGTGTTCTCCTTTTAAACGTGAAGAACTTCACGTAACTGAATTATCAGGTAGAACCAGTCTTACCATTATGGTACAAAGCAAAAACAAAACAACTCTACTATAATGAATCATGCCTGAACAAAAACAAAAACAAGAACACTGCAAACCCCAACAACAATCAACGATGCTCCTTTCTCACCTAGTTTGAGTGAGTGTTGCTTTTTGAAGAATAACAATCTTAACTCTGCTCCATTCTTCCCATTTGCTGGATAAAGATTCTCATAATACACAATTGCTATACTATGAATGATGAAAGACCCTCAAAGCTCCACATGATAAAGGCTCGATTTCCCCAGGGGTGCTATTTGGAGATGATGGAATTATTAGGAGGTTGGACCTGGTGGACTGTCCTCAGGTCTTTGGAGTATTCCCTCATGAGGGAATTATGTTCTTCACTTCGTTTGTTTCGTGGCCATCAGGTAGAGCACACATTCTCTGCCACACATTCTCTGCCACTGCCATGTGGCACCTCCCTTCCACTAGAAACCTGATCTTGGACTGAAAACTTTATAACTATAATCCAAAATAAGACTTGTCTCTCTATAAGTTAATTATCTCAGGTATTTTGCTATTTAACGTGACTCTGACTACTAATACACAATCAAAGAATTGCCCTCACTTTCTGAAAATACCCAAGCCAGAGCAAACCACACTTCTCTGAACACCTGCAAATCATTTAACACAGCCAAAATCTTGTAAAATGCACCTGCTTATCTTCAAAGCCCTCACACTGAAATGTCAACAAAATTCTAATTCTATTTTACATTTTTATACATGTGAAATAACAAGTATGGAAATCATTTAACAACTGAAAAGGTTAGTAACTATTCATTTCCATTGATTTGCATATGAAACCATAATTTAGTTTTTTATTGAATGCCAAAAAATAAGACTCTTTAAAACAAAAACCAACTACTTCTCCAAAGTTTGAGTACTTTTGTTTTACTAAAAATAACATAAAACTGCGCTGTCTGACCCTTTGTAATCTTTTTGCTATTAGTGAAATATAACAAGTAGTATTATAAAATGTGTCTCTTTCAAAGTCTTGGATTTTAAAAAAGTATTAAGATGGTTTTCAAAAATGGCATACCCTTACTTTTATTTCCTCTTAGGACATGCCTTGCAGATAAACAAACTCGATTCTCCTAAAAAACAGCTCACCATAGAATACAAGACACACTTAAACACCTGGGTCGACACTAGGTCAAAGTGGAAAAGTGTGTCATGACCACCCAGCCGACACAGCCCTGTGCTCAGATGCACAGCCAGGTTATTTTTCTGATGGTCATGGTCAGACTTTCACCTCCCACGCTCCCTCTCTATGGACATCCTTCTGCAGGGCACATCCTGTCCAAATAGAGACACTGGTCAAGCTAAAAAATTTAAGTGATTATGAATTCAAATATCAACCAGATACTAATTTCAGTCTTATCTTACATTAGCAAGAAAAAAAAGAGAAGTATGTTCTGAAAATCTGATGTCTAGTATTCACTAAACATCAACTTATTATTAACTAAAATGACAAAAAAGATTTTAGGAAAGAACCCTAATGCCAAGTCTGTATATGCTATAATTATTTTTGGGAAGTCAGAATCAGTCCTGGGCAAAATGGCAAATAAACAATTTTTTTCCTAATTTTCTTCCCCCATTCATTTTTCACCATTTTTTCCTTTTCTGAGTGACAAGTTTATCATGAGGATCTCATGCCTTTTCAATCTCCATAGTGAATTTATTAGCATGATTTTAATTACTTTCTACTGGAATCTTATCTTAATCTGCAGGAAAGAATCTTTCTTTCAAAGTCATCCATTGCAACTAGAGAAATATTAGAACAAAATTTCCTTGTTTATTGATGTATCCAATAAACATATCCTGAAATAATGCTATGAACCTAGTGTTGGGATTAGCACTATGAATAAAACTACATCTAGGACAGGGAACTTGCAACCTCTTGTATACAGGGCCCCTTCCTTTTTATTTCTCTTATCTTTTGCTGATTATGCATCACAGGTCCCCAGATGAACAATTTCTTCTGAATTAGCTTTGCCTCAGGGTGAAGAGAGGAGTTGTATACTGATAATTGCCATGTTCAGTTTGGTGGCCTGAGATCTTTGACTGTTCTTGTATAACATATTTAACTTTGTCTCAGACATATTGTGGTGTGTGTATCAGGGCTGCACAGTTAATTTATTACAGAGGTAGGATGAGAAACAAGATCTCTTATTCCTTCTTGTACATAGTTTCTTCACTTAGAAAGACCTCCTGGTGTAAATAAATCCAGTGCATTACAAACTATCAAATTATTGTGCCAAGTTGAGCTGACTTAAAAATGGAGAGCAAAAGTCCAAAGTTGGGGCACAGAACTTAAATGGGAATTTCTGTTATTGCAAAATACAGACTCTAGACTCAGTGACTCTCAAATAAAAGTTGGTTTCTCCATCTGAGTTAAGTACACATCCTATGACTCTTTTATGGACTTAATAAATTAGGACTTTTGAGAGTGAATCTTGATACTTTTATTTTTAATAAACTACCCAGGCAACTTGGATATATGAGAAACACTTTGCTATTAGCTATTTTCAGAGATCTATGTTTGATTTGCATAGTTTTTTTTTTATGTATCAAAGCTAAAAAAAATCAAAATGGACTGATCTAGGGAAACAAATAAAGAGAACTTAAATGTATTTAACTTTTTAACTATGTTATAAACAGGAATATATGAAAGCATGAAAATCCTAAAATCACTAAATAAAGTTTTATTAGTTTAGCCTCCATTACTACTCACAAGCATAAATACAATGAAAATGGAACGGAGACTATTTTATGTGTTTTGAAAACTTCATTGCTAATCTTTTCTCTTTCTTTCTTTCTCCTACTCTCTTTCTCTCTCCTCCTCGCTTTTCCACTCTCTCTAGCGCATGCCCTTTCCCTTTCCTCTCTTACCCTGCAGGGAGATACTTTGTTTGCTTAATAAACTCCCTTATGTGGAAAAAAAAAAAAAAAAAAAAAAAAAAAAAAAAAAAAAAAACTTCATTGTTTAAGAGTAGTTTAGATATATATTAAAACTTAGAGGAAGATAAAGACATTTCTTATGTATCCTCTGATTCCACCCAAGCAACCATCAACATCAATATTAGCATTTTCCTGTAGAATGTTACATTTGTTACAACTGCTGAATCTATAATCCAACCTAATAGTTGGGTTTCCCTCTTGGTGTTGTACATTCTGTGTGTTTTGACAAATATATAATGGTGTGTATGCATCTTTATGTTATATACAGTATTTTCATTGTTTTAAAAATCTGTGCTCCGCCTATTCACCCCAAACACCGGCAACCACTGATCTGTTGTCTCCATAGTGGTCCCTTTTCTAGAATGTCAGAGAGTTGCATCACACAGGTTAGCTTCTTTCAATTATCAATAAGAATTTAAGTTTTCTACATGTCTTTTCATAACTGGTAGCTCATTTCTTTTTAGTAATGAATAACATTTTTTCCAGATGTACCACAATTTATTTGTCCATTCACCTACTGAAGGGCATCTTGGTTCTTTCCAAGGTTTGATAATTCTAAATAAATTTACATAGACATCTGTATGCAGATTATTTTGCATTGACATATTTCAGTTTCATTGGGTACATATCAAGGAGTGTAATTGTTAGATCATAGGTTTCAGAATATGTTTAGTGGCTATATCATTTTGCATTCTCATCAGCAATAAAAGAGAATTTCTATTGCTCCATATCCTAGTGAGAATTTGTTGTACAGTTTTGTATTTTTAACTCATATCCCCCAATTTCTTACCCCACAAATCCTTTACTCAACCTTGAGATAATTTCATTCTAGAATTGATTTTATAGTTTGAGTCTAATGGTTGTTAATGGTCTAGAAGTACTTTTGAATCAGAGGAACTTGATGTAATGAACCATTTTGATATCTCATTTCACAGGAGCAGAATAGTACAAGGTTTTTTCAAGTTGTGTTTGCTGATGAGAATATACTGAACTGAACCTGAATATGCAATATGCTTGGAATTTATTTAAATATAAAAACACATGTGAATAGATTACATGACTTCTAGCACAGCACATACAAACAATTATCATATGACTGTCTTTCTACTTCATGTTCCCATTTTCAAAATCTGAGCATTTACAGTGATTTATTTCTTAAGATCTTTGTTCCACACATATTCTCATGCCATTCATCTACTAAACATTATTTTCTTGTCTGATCGATAATGTCCATTTTCTTGCAACTAAGATTAAATGTCATTACTTAGAAGTATTCTCATCTGTAATTCACCACCCACCACCCAGTTAGGTATACTTTCTGACCCTGAAATAATACCTTACTCTTACCAAAAATGAACTACTAGAAAAATTCATTGCATGATATAATAATAGACTATGCTTCTCTGAAGATAGTCTGAACTTTGTAAAGTTAGATATTATACTTGTTCATATCTGCATCTTTTGCACAGTTTCTAGCATATAGTATGTACTCATGAAAATATTTGTTGAATAAATAAATTGTTACTTATCTGGGTGGACAATGATTGCAGTCACTCACTCTCACTCTACTCCTCTTTAGATAACTGTCCAAAAATTGCCATCTGGAAAGAACCAGCCAGATCTCCCCTTTGTAGACTCCCTTGTGAGGGACTCATCCCCTGAGATTCTTATACATGTAACAAGGTTCACATTCCTACTTCATAATGCTGATGGAACTCTTCCTCTAAATTGGGTGCCATTAGCATCTCATGAAGCTAGTGACATCCAGTTCAGTTTGTGGTAAGTAATTTGTGTAATGAGGTTGTAGAGGGTGAGCTGCTCTAGCTGTCTGATATTCATCCAGGAGGCACCTCAAACTTAATCTCTTCTTTTGCTCAGGTACCCTGGTGCTGTGCACAAATTTGCTCCCTTTACTAGGTACTACTACTCTGATAAGAACCAATTCAAACCAGTATTCCTCTGCCTAAAAACAGGAGCCTAAATGCAGTTAGGGTTTCTGTGACAGAAAATCTTTCAGTGCTTCCTAGCTTTTCACAAAACACTGCATCTGATTTTTACCTTGCTCTAATTTAAATTACTTAAGACAGTTATAGGACATTCAATATATGGACTTTCACTTTAGGAGAACAATCCACGTGGTACTGAAATACTAGCGGCTGGAAATATGTTACAAATGAATCCAAATAAGAGATTTGCTCTCAGCAGGTTCATGGAGGAAAATAAGTGAGGGAATTTAAATCATTTCTTGCAAGATTATTAGTAGTAACTTTTAAAGGACCTGTGAACTAATATAATGCATGGCAGCTGTTACCACGGACAACCTAATTGAAGACAAGGCATTTGATATTTGCAAGAAAAGGCTTTTTGTCCCTGGATTTAAATTCAGTGTCAAAATGGCCTCAATGTCATGCCTGTGGAGCTAATTCCTGTTCACTTAAGAACTTTTCTAGTAAACAGAAGCCTGTTGTTTAACAGTCTTTAGGGAAGCAATCTAAGTCATTTGCTGTTCCTCACCGATTTTTAATCAAGAGAAAGCTGCCTGCAGACAGAGCAGTTTAGACATGTTCAATTTACATCTTTCTGAAATGCCATCCTGATATATAAAATGTGTCCAAATGAAACTGATGAAGAGCTGCCAAAATATTTTCAGGAAATTCTGAGAAATGATCTTGCAGACATCAGGGGGAGGTTAGTTTTCTAAGAAGACCATACTTTTGAACTTAAAGTTTTGAAGTTTTTTTTTTTTTTTTTCTTTTCATTTTCACAGTTTCTCTGATGTCCATTTTATCAAGACAAAAAAAAAAAATAGGACATAGTTATTAAGATAAATTTCATGGAGGAAAAACCTTCTCTGTGAAAGCTACTGTTAAGAGAAACTCAGGTCAGAGTCAGGGGATTTTCCTTCGGACTTTCTCGAAGTTGCATTCCGTAAGCAAAAAATTGGAGAAACTTTTATCTAACTTAATATGTCTTATTTAATAATGAAGAATATAGTAGTGATTGCATATAACTTCATAAAATTTGAACTAGAAAGAAATGTATGTGTGATGTAGTTATACATGTAATGTAAACAGAAGATCACTGATGTGCATGAGAACAAGAAACAGATAAGGATTATGTTTAAAATAGATGCTAAGATTATTTTAAAAATACACTCCCTCTCAATGGGGGAACATTAGATTATGTAGAAGGAAATGAGGGGTGTATGAAAGTGGTGAATGAGACAGACATCATTACCCTGTGTACATGTATGATTACGTGAATGGTATGAATCTACATCGTGTACAACCATAGAAACAAAATGATGTACCCTATTTGTGTACAATGAATCAAAATGCAGTCTGTAAAAAAAAAAAAATAAAAAAATGATTCAAAAAAATATACTCCCTTTTCCTTACTGGATAGATTATCCTAAAGAGAAGCACAAACTTCTCAAACTAATTAAATATTTAACACTTTATATCACTTTTGAAGTATTTTTCATGTGGACTCATTTTCTACCATGCATGAAGGCTGTAAGTCTATCAGTGAAGTATCTTTCTTAAATTTGATCAAAATATTAATAAGAAAAAAATTATTTATGCATATTTGCAGTCAACTTTACAAATGTGAGTTAAAGGCAAGTGTTACTACTTTTCCTTTGGTGTAATTTTCAGTCTCACAATTAATATAATCAGTCAGTTGTAGAATCAAAATAGTGACTGCTTCATTTCTCTCTTTGTAGAGATGTCTTCTATAATCTTGTTATTCTACTTTATCTCTGGAGATTGAAAGTGAAAAAAATTTGTGCTGGAGAAAAAAATTAATTTCATGGTTTTAATCATTGAGTATTTCTTGGGTACCTATTCTCTGTGACATGATGAACACTGAGATAAAGTCATGCATTTTATTGTCAGTAAATAATATCTTTCCAAATTACGTGTTGTATTCATACTACTACATTTGGGCCAGTGGATTGAGAAGGACATTTTGTGGTAACTTCCTAGAATCTCTTTGCACAGACTGCTGACAACAAATCTTTCTACCTTGGTTTGCTATTTCCTCCTTCCTGTCTCTGGAAACACAGGTACCATCTTGATCAAAATGTCTAGAGAAGTATGCTAAGTGTGACTCAATAGTGATCCAGAAGGAGTTTGTGTTCCCAAGGTTCAAAACCAACTTACCAGTCCTGGGTGATACACTTCTGGATTTTTGCATGAAGATAAAATAAACGTTTGCATTTTATGAAGGTACCTTTAAGTTATTCTGTTTACATAGTCAGAATCATGATGAAGTCAACTTCCAATTTCCTTTAACCTTGTAAATTCTTCACCAACTAGACCACAAATCATTTCTCCAGGAAGCTGTCTCTCACAAGGACCAATCAAAGCAACTAAAATGTAAAGTGAAATAAATTACTCATTGTGCAGCATGAACAGAAAGAAAACATGACAAATATGTTAAGAAACAAGATAGATTGAAAAAATGCAGAATTATTTGAACAGATATCTGATAACTTAAAGTAAGTTTAAGGATTTCCAAGCAGAATAAATAAAATGATACTTGACAATTATAGGTGAAATTTCAAACATGAAGGGGCAATCTTAGAGGTAGAAAAGCATTATATTCTCACAGAATCAAGTCACCTACAAAGAAATGTCAAATAGACTGAATTTTCTATAGCAGCAATAGAAGTTAGAAGGTAGTGACTAATGTCTTACATTTGCCAAGAGACATAATTAGAATTAGATTTCTATGTCCAAGAATAGTCTTTCAAAAGTAGACATGAATAACAACTTTCTTTAGAGGTTTTGAAACCATAAAAATGATTTCCAAAAGATAATTCCATTAAAAAGCTTTTCAATGAAGGAGTAGTGAGTAAAGATATTGATAAATGTGAAGATGAATTAAAACACTGATAATTACATGAAAGAGAATAAAAGGTGAACTTTAAGGGATTTCAAAAAAATGCAAACCCTTCATAGAATGGAAATACTGGTCAGAAGATTTAATTATTTTATTCTCAATTATTGAGTTAATTTCAGTGATGGAAATATACTGATAAATATATGACTTTATTAAATAAAATATCAAAGTAATAGGTACACAGTGGGTAACTTCATAGATGGCAAAAGAAATGAGGGAAAGACAGAAATAAAGGGGGAAAATAAGTTCAGTAAATTCTGAAGATGACTTAAAAAGAAAAAAAAAAAAAGGAGAAAAATATGGAATGTAAAATAAATTACCCATGATGTGAGGAGTTTGTGAAACCTCTCACTTGGAGAGACAGCCTATAAAATTCATCAAGAATTTTAAAAATATTCAATATCTATACAAATCAATCAAAGGAATTTTAAATATTGAGAGGAATTTATTCAGCAGGTCTACTGAATCACAATGATCTTGGTGGGAAGGGGAGGGGGCCATGTCATTGAATTTCAGATCTGCACCCAGCTTTGTATCGTGGAGCAACTATTCTGCTGGGCCTCCAGAGTGGCAGCTCTCAGAGTGGCACTGTTACCTCCAGTGGAACTGCCTTTGAGTAGTCTCCGCAAGAGATCAAGCAAGCCAGAAGCCATGTTATCTGGTTCTGTGCTGCACAAGAACTACAATGGGCAGTGGTGACAGACAGAAGCTGGCTCCAGTTCCTTCCTCTTTCAACATATTCATTAGGAAGGTTCAATATGGAGCAGGTGGGAAAGAGGTTCTTAATTCTACTGCTAGGTATATATACCCAAGAGAAATGAAAAGGTGTCCAGAAAAAACTCGCACAAATGTTCTTAAACTAGCATTTACTATAACCCAAATGGAAACAATAAATGTCTCCATTAATTGACAAGCAGGTAAAGCAAAATATAATATATCTCAAGAATATACCATATGATAGATGTTAGTCAACTATATGTTATGTAACACCATTATATAATATATGTGGAACAGGTAAATCAATAGAGAAAAGTAGTAGATCCGTGATGATTTAGAATCTAGAATCAAGGTAATAATGAAAATACTATATATGAGTCTACATATTCACATACATGTAATAGTATAATATATTATAATAAAATTGTTATATAACATAATGCACAGATTTTATACATATATATATATATACACACACACACACATACACACACCCCCAACATACAAACTTATATATGTATTTTTCTTCATGTGTAGCCATTTGAGATTCCAGTTTACCAAAGGACCCATCTGGCTTCTGTTCTTGGACAGACATCAAGTTTTAGATTACACTTCATAAATTTTAAAAATTTTTTGTTGGTGAATGAAAAATTTTATTGTGAAGAATTTTCTTATCCATTTGACATTTAAAAAATTCTTTTTGATTCATTGTACACAAATGGGGTATAACTTTCATTTCTCTGGTTGTACATGAAGTAGAGTTACACCGTTTATGTAATCATACATGTACATAGGGTAATGATGTTTTTCTCATTCTATTATCTTTCCTTCCCCTACCCCTGCCCCACCCCTCATTTTCCTCTGCACAATCAATCCTTCCTCCATTCTTGCCTTAACTCCCCATGCCCCACTTCATTATTTATCATCATCCACTTATTAGAGGAATAATTTGGCCTTTGGTTTTTAGGATTGGTTTATTTCACTTACATAATATCTCCAACTACTTCCATATACCTGTGAATGCCATAATTTCTTTCTTCTTTATGGATGAATAATATTCCATTATGTATATATATCACTGTTTCTTCATCCATTCATCTACTGAAGGGCATCTAGGTTGGTTCCACAATCTAACTATTGTGAATTGAACATTGATGTGACTGCATCACTATAGTATGCTGATTTTAAGTCCTTTGGGTATTGGCCAAGAATTGAATAGCTGAGTCAAATGGTGGGTTCATGCCACATTTTCTGAGGAATCTCTATACTCTTTCCAGAGTGGCAGCACCAATTTGCAACCCCACCAGCAATGTATGAGTGTACCTTTTCCCCCAAGTCCTTGCCAATACCTATTGTTGCTTGTATTCTTGATAGTAGACATTCTAATAGGGATAGATGAAATCTTAGGGTAGTTTTGATTTGCATTTCTCTTATTACTAGAGATATTGAACAGTTTTTCATATATCTGTTGACTGCTTGTAGACCTTCTGTGAAGTGTCTACTCATTTCCTTAGTTAATTTATTGATTGAGTTATTTGTATTCTTGGTGTAAAGTTTTTTGTGTTCTTTATAAATTCTGGAGATAGAACTGTATCTGAATTGCATGTGGCAAAGATTTTCTCTCACTCTGTAGCTCTCTCTTCACATTGTTGATAGTTTCCTTTGCTGAGAAAAAGGTTTTCAGTTTGAATCTATCCTTTATTGATTCCTGCCTTGATTTCTTGTGCTTTGGGAATCATGTTAAGGAAGTCTGGTCCTAAGCCGACTTGATGAAGATTTGGACCTACTTTGTCTTCTATTAGATGCAGGGTCTCTGGTCTAATTCCTAGGTCTTTAATTCATTTTATGTTGAGTTTTGTGCGGGGTGAGAAATAGGGGTT
Source organism: Sciurus carolinensis (assembly GCF_902686445.1). Classification (NCBI taxonomy): domain Eukaryota; kingdom Metazoa; phylum Chordata; class Mammalia; order Rodentia; family Sciuridae; genus Sciurus; species Sciurus carolinensis. The sequence continues at coordinate 143,359,946 of NC_062216.1, forward strand.
TAACTTCATCTTGTTGCACATGGATTTCCAGTTTAACAGCATGATTCGTTGAAGAAACTATCTTTTCTCCATTGTATGTTTTTGTCAAACATGCTTTGTCTCTGTGTCTTCTATTCTGTACCATTGGTCTACCTGTCTATTTTGGTGCCAATACCATGCGGTTTTTGTTACTATTGCTCTGTAGTATAGTGGAAGTTCTGGTATTGTGATACCTCCTGCTTCACTCTTCCTGCTAAGTATTGCTTTGGCTATTCTGGGTTTCTTAGTCTTTCAAATGAATTTCATGATTGCTTTCTCTATTTCTATGAGGTACATCATTGGAATTTTAATTGGAATTGCATTGAATTTTATAGTGCTTTTGGTAGTTTGGCCATTTCGACAATGTTAATTCTGCCTATCCAAAACATGGGAGATCTTCCCATCTTCTAAGGTTTTCTTTAATTTCTTTCTTTAGTGTTCTGTAGTTCTCATTGTAGAGGTCTTTCACTTCTTTTGTTAGATTGATTCCCAAGTTTTTTTTTTTTTTTTTTTTGAGGTTTTTGTGAATGGGGTAGTTTTCCTAATTTCTCTTTCAGAGGATTCATCACTTATGAATAGAAATGCATTAGATTTGTGAGTGTTGATTTTATATCTTGCTACTTAACTGAATTCATTTATGAGTTCTAGAAGTTTTCTGGTGGAATTTTTTGGCTCCTCTAAATGTAGAATCATGTCATCAGCAAATACTGATAGTTTGAGTTCTTCTTTTCGTATTCGTATCTCTTTAATTTCTTTGGTCTGTCTAATTGCTCTGGCTAGAGTTTCAAGGACGATGATGAATAGAAGTGATGAAAGAGGGCATCCCTGCCTTTTTTCCAGTTTTTAGGGGGAATGCTTTCAGTTTTCACCATTTAGAATGATGTTAGCCATGGGCTTAACATAGATAGCCTTTACAATGTTGAGGTATGTTCACACTATCCCTATTTTTTCTAGTGTTTTGAGCATGAAGGGGTGCTGTATTTTATCAAATGCTTTCTCTGCATCTATTGAAGTACTCATATGATTTTTAACTTCAAGCCTGTTGATGTAATGAATTACACTTATTAATTTCCAGATGTTGAACCAAATTTGCTTTCCTGGGATGAAACCTACTTGATTGTGGGGCACTATCTTTTTAATATGTTCTTGTATGCTATTTGTTAGAATTTTGTTAAGAATTTTTGCGTCCATGTTCATTAAAGATATTGGTCTGAAGTTTTCTTTCCTTGATGTGTCTTTGTCTGGTTTTGGTATCAGGGTGATATTAGCTTCATAGAATGATTTTGGAAGGATTTCCTACTTTTCTATTTCATGGAATACTTTAAGGAGTATTGGAATGAGTTCTTCTTTGAAGGTTTTGTAGAACTCGGTTGAGAATCCATCTGGCCCCTGTTAGACTTTTGATGACTTCTTCTATTTCATTGCTTGAAACTGCTCTGTTTAAATTCTGTATGTGCTCCAGATTCAGTTTGGATGAATCATGTCTCTAGAAACCTGTTGATGTCATTGAGATTTTATATTTTGTTGTAGTATAGATTTTCAAAATAGCATCTAATTATGTTTTGTATTTCAATAGTTTCTGTCATGATCTTTCCTTTTTCATCACGAATTTTAGTAATTTGAGTTTTCTCTCTCCTTCTCTTCATTAGTGTAGCTAAGGGTTTATCAAGTTTGCTTATTTTTTCAAAGAACCAGTTTTTTGTTTTGCCAGTTTTTTGAATTGTTTCTTTTATTTCAATTTCATTGATTTCAGCTCTGATTTTAATTATTTCCTGTCCTCTACTACTTTTGGTGTTGATCTGTTCTTCTTTTTCTAGGATTTTGAGCTATAATGTTAGGTCGCTTATTTGTTGACTTTTTCTTCTCTTATTGAATGCTCTCCATGAAATGAATTTTTCTCTTAGTACTGCATTCATTCAGTCCTGGGTATTTTGATATGTTGTATTATTATTTTCATTTACTTTTAATAACTTTTTTTTATTTCCTCCCTGATGTCTTTTGCTATCCCTTCATTTTTCAATAGCATATTATTTAGTCTCCAAGTTTTGGAGTAATTTCTGTTATTTTAAATTTTATCATTGATTTCTAACATTTTTGTATTTGTTAAGAGTAGATTTGTGGCATAACATACGGTCTATTTTTGATAAGGATCCATGTGCTGCTGATGTTGATGGAAGGAATATTCTATAAATGTCTGTTAAGTTTAAATTACTGATTGTGTTATTGAGTTCTGTGGTTTCTTTGTTCAATTTTTGTTTGAAAGATCTATCCAGTGGTGAGAGAGGTGTGTTAAAGTCACACAGAATTAGTGTGCTGTGGTAGATTTGGTTCCTGGAATTGGGAAAGATTTGATTGATATACATGAATGCACTGTTGTTTGGGGCATAAATATTAATGATCATTATGTTTTGCTGAATTATGCTTCCCTTAAGCAGTATGAAATATCCTTCTTTATGCCCTCTGACTAACTTTGGCTTGAAGTCTGCTTTGTCTGATATGAGGATGGAACCCCCACTATTTTACTGAGTCCATGTGCATGATATATTTTCCCATCCTTTCACCTTCAGTCTGTGGGTATCTTTTCCTATGAGATGAGTCTCTTTAAGGCAGCCTATTGTTGGGTCCTTTTTTATCAATCCAATCTGTCAGTCTATGTCTTTTGATTGATGAGTTTAGGCCATTAACATTCAGGGTTATTATTGAGATATGATTTGTATTCCTGGTCACTTTGGCTTATTTTTGGTTTTTAACTTCACTTTGTTTTCCTTTAATTGGTTTTTCCTTTAGAGTAGTTCCTCCCTTTGCTGCCTACATTGTTGGTTTTCATTTCTTCTTCATGGAATATTTTGCTGAGAATGTTCTGTAGTACAAACTTTTTATTTGTAATTTTTTTAACCTTTTTAATCATGGAAGAGTTTTATTTTGTTGTCAAATATTAAGGTAAGTTTTGTTGGGTATAAGATTTTGGTTGGCATCCATTTTCTTTTAGAGTTTGAAATATATTGTTCCAGGCCCTTCTAGCTTTTAGGGTCTGGGCTGAAAAATCTGCTGATATTCATATTGGTTTCCCCCTGTATGTAATCTGATGCTTTTTGCTCACAATCTTTAAAATTCTGTCTTTATTTTGTATGTTAGGTATTTTCATTATAAGTTGCCTTGGTGTGAATCTGTTGGATTTTAGTACATTTGGTGTCCTGTAATCCTCTTGTATTTGGTTTTCCATTTCATTCTTCAGATTTGGGAAATTTTTTGATATTATTTCATTGAATAGATAGTTCATTCATTGATTTGTATCTCTGTGCCTTCCTCAAACCAAATAATTTCTTAAATTTCGTCTTTTCATGATACCCCATAATTCTTAGAGTTTCTATTCATGATTTCTTACCATCTTTTCTGTTTGGCCAACTTTGTTTTCAAGATTAAATATTTTGAATTCATTATCTGAGGTTCTGTCTTCCAAGTGATCTAGCCTGTTGGTTATGCTTTCTATTGAGTTTTTTTATTTGGTTTATTGTTTCCTTCTGTTCAAGGATTTCTGGTTTTTTTTTTTTTTTTTTTTTTTTTTTTCAGAATCTCTCTCTTTATTGAAATGATCTTTTGCTTCCTGCATTTGCTCTTTTAACTGTTTGTTGAAGTGATCATTCATTGCCTGTATTTACTCTCTTATCTTACCCCTTGCTTCTCGGATCATTTTATTTATGTTCATTCTGAACTCCTTTTCCTGACATTTCTTCTAACATGCTGTCATTAGATTCTACTGATATAGCATCTAGGTTTGTTTGGGACACATTTTTTCCTTGTTTTTTTTATGTTGTTTGTGTATCTTTCCCTCTAGCAGCATGGATTCCAGGTATTGCAGTTTCTCCTCTATAGGCTTATAGTGTCCCTGCAGGTCTCCAATACCTCACCTTAAAGTGGGAGATTAATATTAACAACACACAATATGAACAATATGCAGCCTTAACCCAATAGTCCATATTGATATTAAAAGTATTATCTTAATAAACAGATATGATGAATTCTATTATTATCTACAGCACAAACAAAAGGTTTGCAATAAGGTCTACAATTTCTAATGGTGGACAGAGAGGATGTGGAGGGGTTTAGGATGTAACAAAAATGAGATAAGAAGTGAGTATATAGAGGTACTACATCATAGGAAGAGTGAAAGCGGAATCAAAAGAAATTGGTTGTTAGCATGAGAAAAGAAAGAGGAAATAGATAGATAAGAGGAAAATAGAGTGAGAAAAATAATTAAAAAATAGAAAAGTAGGAATAATAGTAATATTACTAATAAAAAATTCTATAATAAAACTATAATATACTATTCAAACCTCCTAGTCTTCAGTAGCCTGATGCATGAGAGTTACTTGATAATGTGGTGTCCCAGGATGGGAGCTGCCTGGACTAAGGATGGCAGTTTGCAGGTTGGGACTCCTCCATGATAATGGGCTGAGGCGACCCCATGTTTTGGTGGATAGGGAACCACATCACATGGGGCATAACATTGGAGACCACTGGTTAGGACTGAGCAGTGCTGAAGTTGTGCACAGTCGGTGGCTGTGCCTGGCCCTGGGTGGCACTGGAGTTGTGTGCCTTGACAACAATTTTAACAGATCTCTTACACTAAAATACAGCATTAGTGCTAGTGAAAATTTTTGTCCATTATTATTTTATTGTTCTCATTTTGATTTTATATATCTTTTATTTGAAAGACCAGTTAGCCATACTGTCAGAAATGAAAGTTCATGAATTTAAATTGTATAAAATAGTGTTACCATCAACTTTGACACCCTCACATAGCTATTTCTCATAATAGGTTGTAATTTTTATTTTGATATTTATTGACTCATGTATAACTATTATATTGTTGATTTCTAAACTCAAGAATTTCTCTCATTATAGCTTTGCTATTTACCTCTAACCATTTGATTTTGAGAATACAGTGAGTTCTATGTGTCTCTAAATCTTTGAAACTTGGCAAGATTATTTTATGATCAAGTATGAGTTTAATTTTCATAGATAGCCTACTTCTCCTTGTGTTTTTACATGACCTTTCCTCTGTTCCAGAAAGACAGCTTATAAAACTCTTCAAAAATATAATATGAAAAATATATATTTCAATATTACCTCTTTAGATAATGTCACAGAAATCTAATTTGAGCTGATAGCAAAAAGCCAAAGGTGGACACTCATTCAAATACTAGTCTCCTTAATGTCATGAGGGAGATTTGTGTAACTGCATCATAAACATTGCCAATTTCCCCATAATTCAGAACTAATATTCTACTTTCTTGACTTGATATTACTTTCAAATAAATTTATAATGGTCATTGTCAGGTTTGTCTTATATGAGATTCAGAACTTTTATGAGCCAGAGAATATGCAAATGATGGAGATAAAAAACAATAACAGGGCTTTTAAAACTGTGCCACAAGGAATTGGGAATATATAACCTTTTCCAAATGCAGCTTTAAATGGGACATAGAGGATTTTACATAGAGGATTTGTGAGTCTCTGGGGGGGAATAATCGGTGAGAGGGGAAGGTCATACAAATTATAAGTTCATTTTAATTTAACCAAATGAAAATCATTTGAATTATGTGATGAATTATCATTTGAGATACACAATGGGCCACCATTTGACAGCATGTGTTGGGGGGGATCATTTGAAAACCTCAGAGAGGAAACAGTATCAGATTGCTTATAAAGTCAAGTCCAAGCTAATAACTTCAAATTTAGGGTCAAACTTTAACTCGTTTATAAAATAGTTATCAAATGAACAGACAAAATGTGAACATAATGCCCGTCACTAGGAGTGAAAAGGTAGAAGATAACACCAAGTGATCCTGCATTCAGCAAGTTATTCTAAAGATAAGGAAAAACTGACAGATAAAACACTGTGAGAAGTTTAATCAGAAAATCATGAAGATAATGTTGAATGCCTGAAAAAAAAACCCGCCTAATTTATTACAGTAATGTTAATCAAGAACTCGAATCTATGGCTGATGATCTCTTTAGGTACAATCCTAATGTAAAAAGGAGAAGATAACTGAGAATCTGAAAAGGACACTATGGACACACTTTTCCTAACAATCATTTGCGTCCATCCTAACAGAGATATATGAAATAGTGTATAGCAGAGATTTCAATCACAAGTACTCCATGTCCTAAATTTATTAAAGTGCCCAGAACTCCAAAAAAAAAAAAAAAAAAAAAAAAAAAAAAAGAACTCCTAGGGTTGGTGGATCCCGCCTTGAATTATAAAGAGAAACATAGAGTTAGTTGAAAAGGTTTAAGAATGTGAGGTGAAGAAATTGTGGCACATCTGATGAAACTGGAGGCATTTAATGGGTTGATCCTGTCATGGAATAGCATGAGGTAATAAGAAACTATCAGGTTTCAAGGAACGTAGTATAAAATTTGCTACGCGCTAAGAAGTTGTCTTAGCTTCTCCCCCACTTCAAAGTAACTAAGTAATATTCAAGAATTTTAAGGAGAGGAGTGCCATGAGCTGACTTTTGGGAAGAACTCAATTAAAAACAAACAAAACAAAAACAAATAACAAATTGGATGGAGGTGTGGAAATGTAACTAGAAACAAGGAAAACAGGAGTTACCAGTGACACACGAAGAGGAAAAGATCCAAATTCAGTGACGATGGGTTAGAAATGAGACAGAAAACTCAAGAGAAGTTAGAAGGGACCACAATTTGCTAGCAGTACAAATGAGGAAGAGATAACAGAGTGTGAAAGATTAATCTAAAATATCACCTAGGCATTTTAACTTGTTGAACAGAAAAGATAATGTTGCAGTTTGATTGGACATGGTTAAATAGCAATAACAGGTGCTGGGACATTTGTATTGCTGACATCTGTGTGATATTTGAGATGCAACGTTTCAGCAAAAATATGGGTCTAGAGTTTGTTATATAAATGAACCTAACATAGTCCCTGTGTATTGATCCCCAAACTACTGCTCAGTGTGAGAGCTCCCTAAAGAGACGCCTCACTTGTTGGTACACATTCTTACCTAAGTACACAGTCACATTTTCTAATTCCTGTACTCACTGGGAGTTTCATTGCCCTGTTCTGCATTTGAGGTGGAGGTTGGAAGGTCTTCTAGGAAGGACTTCCCCACTCATGCAACCCTATCCAAGCACTGCCCAATGAATGTGCTGTATGTCACGGCCCTCTTGTGGTCCTGTCTTTTTCTTGACCATCCTCCAAAGTCACTCAGCACTGGAGAAGTTTAGAACTAAAGTTATAGGATTTGAGAAAATCCTAATAGGTCCTACTGAAAATTATAGAAGTGGATGAGAAAACCCAAGAAGACCGAACATAATGAAAAAAAGATAATTGGAGATGGAAATAATAAGCACAAATATATGAAGACACATAGAAAAGGAAACAGTGAATGAAACTGAAGGGGAATAGTAGAAACACCAGAGATTTGTACTGTGTGTGCAAAATAAGAGAGGAGACAATTCCAAGAAGAGGAAAATCAACGATTTTTAAAAGTCCCACCTTTTTTCCCCCTTTTGAGCCACTCATGGTGTAGTGGAGATTTCACTCACTGATGGGAGTAGTCTGAGTAAAAGATGAAGTAGAGGAGTGTGAGATGTAAGAAAGTAGGATTATCAGCCAAGAGTTTAGCTGCCATTTATTGAACACTTAATAGGTGCCAAGTACTGAATTAATAACTTTTACAATCATTATTTACTTTATTCTCAAAATCATTCCATGAATTAGTTAATTGAGGAAAATGAGACAGAAAGACATTAGGTTACCATTTTTATGTTAATATTTATGATTAACTGTAGAACCTGGATTCAGACACAGGCTGAATGATAACTGGATCCATTTTTCTCACCACTAGACAATTCTATGCATTTGAACAGGAAGTGTTTAGGAAGCCTTGTCCCCTTCCACTTTCATCTAAAGTTACATTCCTTAATGCTAAGAATGATAGGTTTGTCTTGGCTGAGATACACAATGCCTTGCGTAGTTGACATATAGGTAACTGATCATTAAATGTGCTATGTGTTATCTTTTTTCCAAATTCTAAGCTAGGTGATACAGGTGTTATAGTTAGCTAATCAGATGCAGGCACTGTCCTGATAGACTTCCTGAGGACAGTAAACAACAATAATCTCAGCACAAAACTTAAAATCAATTATACACTGTAATTCATGCCATGAAAACATTAAACAGTCTTGTAAGGGCTTAGAACTGAGAGTCACAAAAGTTTTGATAAGAAATTACATTTTAACAGAGATTTGATAATTTATTTGCTAAATAACATGTACTATAATGTATATACCAATATATATTATGTATGAGTCATATAAGTTAACTATGACATGGAAATGGACAGATGGAGAGTAGAAAGGAGAAAATATTTCAGTTGGAGAACATCATTCTAGCATCCCCAAAGCAGAAAGAAATAAGACCCATTCATGATGCTGAAAGTATACTAACAAGATAGGGGTATAAGACAGCATAAGGGACTCAGATATAAAATTTCTTATTGGTCAAAGCAGAGTTCTGTTTTTTTAATCACAAGAGTAATGAGTGCTATGAGGTAAGGGTGGGTGTGGTTTCAGCAAATCTGCATTAAAAATATTTCTGTCTGTAGATAGGTAAAAAGATAAGAAAGAGTCATAAAGAGTCATAGACAATTAGGGGTTTTGCAATATGCCAGGTCAGAGATCTTGTGAACTGGACTCATTGTATTGAAGACAGATGATAAAGGACTGCTTTGGAAACAAAGCCAATAATCTTGGCAATTGGACAAGGCTTGTTCAGAATGACTCCTAAGATTCCAAGCTATGTGGTGGACAGTTGCCTGACAAAATAGGGAATATTAAACATGACGATGTTGTTTGATTTTATATTTTGTGTTTCATGGTGGCTGTTTCTTCATTTAGGTGGATAGATGCACTCATTTCCTAAGGTTGCCAGAACTGTGTCACGATTTGAGTGACTTTAACCATAGAATTTCTGCTTTCCTTCTTGGAGGCTTAAAGTCCAAAATCAAGGTGTAGGTAGGGTTGATTCCTTCTGAGAGCATTAAAGAAGAATGTGTTTGTGCATCTCTTCCAACTTCTGGCAGTTTGCAGAAAAAAATCTTTGGCATTCTTTGACTTGTAGAAGTGTCAACCTGATCTCTTTAATCTTCGTGTGGTATTCAGTATGCATGTGTCTGTGTGTGTCTGTGTGTCTGTGTCTGTGTTCTTCCCTCTTATAAAGACACTAGCCATATAGGATTAAGGGTCTGTCCTACTCTATTATTCCCCATTTTAAACAATTACACCTACAAAGACCTTAATTCTAAATAATGTGACATTTTGAGTTATTGGGGGGGGTGAGGCTTCAGTACGTGATTTTAGGGGAACACAATTCAACCCATAATAGCAAGGAGGAAGTAACCAGTTCAGTAATTGACTCTAGTTTATATTGAATTTCATGTTTGGATGTACTTTGATATTCCCAAATGTGAACTGGTTAGAAAGTGGTGGTATATAGTCGGTAGTGCTTAAAGCAGAGATCAAGGTGGAGGTTCAAATTGTAAAATTAAGGATAACAGTCATTTGTTACCATATGCATTCCTGATTTAACTAGAAAAAGATAATAAAGAAAACTTAAGACTGTACATTGAGCTTTAAAGAAGAGAATAATTAGAACTGCCTTCATGCATAATGTTTCCACTCTAAGTATATATGAAAAGCATGGTATGGAAGACAGAAACATGAAACTGATGAGTTAAAGAAAAGTTAAAACATCATATTTCAGAACAAATAGGAATATAATATAGACTGAATTTCCCCATACTATCCTGTCAGAGTATTCTCTCTTATTTCAGTAATAATTTAAAAATCCATTTCCTACCTAAAGTGTGTACCCATTACTGTGTTGGATGATTAAAGTTATAGAGGTGACAATTTGGAAATGAGGGTATTTTTAATAGAAAAAGGTTTTTTACAGCTTTAAGCTGTAAAATTGGTGATTATTCCAAACTAATTTTTTTCTACCAACCACCAAAGATTTTTTAACTTTTAGTAGTTTTTTGGTGCTAGTTTGGAAAATAATATAACAAATAAACATGCTGAGACCAGAGTCAGAATCTCTGTGTATTTATGAACAAAAAAGCCAACATGTATTTTGGACATTCATATGAACTACAGAGAAGCACGAGAACTTCAATAAATAAAATCCATGATTTGATAGAAGGAACCTGTTTGCATCCTGTTTTGCCGTCTTTCAAGCAAACCTAAATAGTCTTTGAAATAAGAACATGGTTCTGCTTGGATCCTTCAGCAAGAGGAAAAGATGAAAAGTGCCCAGAACACTGTCGACAGCTTCTTTGAAAGGAATCTCTTCATCTCTTTGTGGCGGGCTCACGGCAACCTAGGTCATCCCTCTGCTTTTGAGAAGTGTTCTCACTGTAGCTCCTATTGGAGCAATCAGTCAGCATGCTGCTTCCATCCAGAGGAGTCTCAGTGATGTTGCAAAACCACCCCCTCCAGCCCTATAATTAAAAGCTGGAACAGACGACTCCTAGAAGCATCCTGCCTCTGCAAGGAGGTCACACTCCTTAACAAACAAAGGGGGTAGAATCACACATTCAAGAGAGAGATCTAGCCTGTGGGTCAGAAAGGTGGTCATGAATATGTAAGGGAAAAGACTGTGATTTTATAAAGGAGTGGGAATATTTATGCCAGTTTGAAAGTAGAGGAAGAAAAGGACTTTGGTTACTTTCTTTCTATAGCTTAGTGACAGAAAGTGAGAAAAGTTCAATTCTGCAGTATCAAAAGGAAAATGGAATGAAAAGTAAAATTTGGTAGTTTTTGAATATATTTTCCCCCAAAATACTGAAGGGTGATCCAATTTTCCTACTCTACTGTAGGTTGGAGTGACCTGAAAAATATCAAGTTAATTGACATTAACTATATTTATATGATAGCAAAATACACATGTGAAAAGTGAAATATTGTCCATGTGTTTTATCTAAGGTTTAAACAGAATAAGTTTGGTTAAAAAAATATCGCTAATATATTTACATTTATTATATTGCCTGGTGCATTGTTGCCCAAGTGTTTACATGTAACAACAATTCTTTGAATTGTAATGGTTTTAAAAACACAACTGGTTTCCTTGATGGAGTAGTAATAGTTTCACCCAGCCTATTGTGGTCACTGCTTCAAGATATTGCATACAAGCCACTGGTCATGTCTGGGAACTGCTCATCACATTGTAGGTTCAATGTAATATCACAAGTTTGATGCCTGGTCTTAAACATTTAGTAATAGTTTATGACTGGAGATAGAAATCCATTATATGTTGAACATAGATATGTTGAGAGCAGGGTGGTATCTGTGCTGCTAACTGTCTCAAGGACAAACAGGACTGCTGGGCCCCTGTGCTTACCAAGGTTGTTAAGAGATATTTGTCCGAGGAATGTGCAGTTGCCTGGAGACCTTATCCGTCAAGGACGAGAGCAGGGCCTAGCCCCGACTCAGCTCCTGAATAGTTCACCCCTTCCCTCCTCCCTTCTTCCTCTAGGACCGTCCAGTTCTGGCCGGACCCAATGAAAATCAAATAGATTGACCGGACCCAACCAGGGGAGGTTTAGCTGTTCGAATGTTAGCCAATTAGAAGAACACTGTAAAACTGCTTGCTTTTCCTTATAAAAACCCTGCTGACGAGGGCTCGGGGCCTCTCCTAGCGTCGTTGATTAAGGACGCAGAGGACCGGGTTCGAACTCGCTAATAAATGACTCTTTGCTGCTTGCATTGATCGTGGTCTCTGGTGGTCCTTGTGGGGTCTCAAGCCTTTGGGCACAACATATGGGGGCTCGTCCGGGATCCCCAAGCCCACCCAGACACCTGATCATAGAGTCATAAGTGACATCTTCCACCGGTGAGTAAGGCATTGCCGTGTGTTTTCTGGTCTGAATTGCCTGCAGGCTCTGGTTCTGGGCTGGCACAGTCCTGGCGGACGCGCTATAGGACCCCAGCAGGGTCTCGGGAGACGTCCCCTCGACCCATCTGGTGACATTTGTCACATCTGAGCAGCGGGTGCTGCATTCTGGCGATTCGTCGCATGTGGTGACATTATTGTCACATCTGAGCAGTGGGTACTGCATTCTGGCGAGTCATCGCATCTGGTGACATTATTGTCACATCTGAGCAGCGGGTGCTGCATTCTGGCGAGTCATCGCATCTGGTGACATTATTGTCACATCTGAGCAGCGGGTGCTGCATTCTGGCGAGTCATCGCATCTGGTGACATTATTGTCACATCTGAGCAGTGGGTACTGCATTCTGGCGAGTCATCGCATCTGGTGACATTATTGTCACATCTGAGCAGTTTGTGCTGCATTCTGGGTGAATTTGTCACTTCTGAGCAGCTTGTGCTGCACTCTGAGCAGTTTGTGCTGCATTCTGGGTGAATTTGTCACTTCTGAACAGTGTCTGCGCTGCTTCTGAGCAGCTTCAGTATTGCATTCGGACGACTGGCCACATCTGGTTAACTCTTTGTCCCATTTGGGCTTTGTGTGGCACCTGGGAAACTACAAAATACCAGCTAGCCAATTTTTGATTTAGCATGCTATGTGTCTGTCTGTTTGTGTATTGTACTATATGGTCTTTACTCTTGCCTTCTATTAAATTCTTCATTGTGTTAATCCGATCTTAGGCTTAGGGATACTCATTGCAGGGTACTTTACAGTCCTCCTCCTTGTTCCTGAGAGATTTGTTTACTCCAATCCCCCTAGGCAGAGAGCTCAGCAGCTTCATTCCTCAAAAGTAGTGAGAAATAATGTTTTGTTATTTTCTGCATTCAAACCTAACCTGATTTCTCAACCAGGAAGAAAAAGGGTTAAAAAGTCCTGGGTAATCCTCCCTCCCCTCTGCCTGGCCTTGCCAAAACGTGCATTGGAATGTAAGCTGCAGCAGTCTCAGCGGGAAGGGGCGGGTAACCTGAAGAAAAAAAAAAAAAAAAAGTGTCTGTTTTAAACTTCTGGGCTGGTACCCAGAACTAACTTATTTTCTAGGATTCTTCATTTGTTTTGTTTTTCTTTAATGCTGTATTTTTGAGCTCATAATTTTGATCTTGCATACCTAGGTTAATGATTTTTTTTGATCAGTTCTATTTTTTATTCAACTAGAGTTTTTGAACATCTGTTACATTGCAATGGAGATAAAGTTACAAGGTCTTATCAAAACTGAGCGCTCCTAAAATTAAAATTTAAAAATGGATCCAAATACTTTTATTCACGTGATTTAAAGGTTCAATTCAAATTGGGTAAACTAATAAAAGTAAAATGTCTTTGAAAATAACTCATAAGTCTCTAGGTGGTCAAACTAATGGAATGTTGATGTTAAACAATGTCTAATATCAATTGTTTCTAGGACTTTTCTTCAACAGGAAAAAGACAGCAAATACTGTTCAGGACACCTGCCTGCTTTCTTGGTTTTTACAAAATAAGTGAATTAGAGTTAACATGTATGGGATTACTCAAATGTGTTTGTTGGTGACATCTGATTAATTTGCAAAATTAAAATGCTCATTGTTAAATAACATCAAGTACTCTTAACCCCTCAAATTCCATGGGGCATCATACTTAAACATTATTGGTGTTTTCATAGGTTGGTAAATTAAAAAGAGTTTAAAATTGCTTTGTGTCATTACTAAAAACAAGGTTATTAGGAGTTATGTTCTAACAGATAAAACCTCAACTCGGAGAGTGAGTGTTCCATCTGCTCCCTTACCACTTCCCCCTGCTCCCCCTCCAGTTCTGCAAAGCTCCAAGGAGCTCTTAGACTTGGATTTAGAGCTACCATCTCCCCTTTCACTGTGTTTCAGTTAGAGTTGTTTCAGAATGTGAACAGAAAGGGGTCAACAGGTAGGGAAGAGAGAATAAAAGGTTCTGGGTTTGAAAAGATATTTAATAAAAAGGAAAAAAAAATGTTTCTGGGTAAGAAAGTGCCTATGTGATGGAATACATGAGGGTCTAAGTAAGTGCTAAGAAAGTCTGTGTGTAAGTATAGGGCAAGTTTCAACAAGTCTGTGTGTAACTAAGTTGGTTGTGTGTATGTGAGACAGCTAAAGCTATTTAAGATTTTCCCTAAGGTGAAATACTAATGTTCTGATATAAGCCAAAGTTTAAAATATATGGTAAAATAACAAGGATTTCTTAGAAACACTAATTTACTCTTAACTTTGTGTCTATTAAGTTTTATTTTTTTAAAACAATTAGTCTTAAAAATTGGGGTTTATACAATTATGGTTAAACAACTGTTAAGAGTATTGTACTATGTTACAGAGTCTAAATTTTTCTTTAAAAACTGAATTTAGTAAGATTAATGTGTCAAGGTACTTGTGAAATGGTCACTCCTTGTATATTAAATGTATTCATATTTTCCAGGTATACAAGTTTTTAAAGCAGGAAATTTGTCAAGCTGCTATTCTCCAGAATAAACTTGTCTGTACTGGTAATATTAAACTTAAAGAGTAAATTTTATTGGGGATTTATTTCTATCATTTAATGTTCTATTATGGGACATATTATCAGTAAGGTATATGTAAAATTGGTTACTTATTTCACTGAGATAAAAATTTAAATGTAAATATATATCTAAGAGTTAGTGACAGCCTGATTTGTTTAAAGGTTCATATTGTAAAAGGTAAAAGCATTTTGCTACACAAAAGAAAAGCTAAAAGCTCTCTCAGCCTTTCTTTGATTGATTCCTGTTTTGGATATAATGTTAGACTGTGTTAACTAATGTTCATATGGACCTAGAAATCAATATATATAAACTTCTTAAATTGACATTTAAGAAAGAGTATAATGCATTATAGCAAAAATGGGACAACAATGACTGAGATTGGGGTCCCTGACTTCATGACTGTAGCATGCCTGGTGCCTGAAAGTGTTCCTGTGTAGGAACACAAGATGCCTAACTGCTGTGGCAGTAACCTCCCTGGGGAGGCTCTGTACAGGAGTCCTATCAGCTCTTACATTGATATCAGGCACACAGCTCTTGGGCAGAAAGAAATTGTTTTGCTAGATAACCAGTGTTTCATCAGTTCCCTTCTCTAGTTCCTGCCCACCTTACAGTAACTTTGGACAGTGGACTTATTTGAGAGCTACACAGAGTTCCTAACATTGCACTTTGCAGTTGTGGGAAAAAGTTGCATAGATGGTCTAGTCTCTGTAACTCTCCTGAAAACAAAGAATAATGCTTACATAGTCTTTAACTTAATAATAAGACATGTATAAATGTTGCTAACATAACTCTTTAGATCTGCATTTCCATCAGAGAACAGAGTTCCATCTGATCTCAGTTTAATCTTCAAAATCTGTGTTTATAAACCTTTATTTTCTAATACTCCTTTGACCCTCACTGAACTTGAAAATTTGGTCATGCTGGTCATGACAAAAGGGGCAAAAATTAGTTTTAGGATTAGAACATTTTACTTAAGACTTGTGAAGAGCCCTGCCTTACCTGAGATAAGGCTCTGCCTCACCCTGCTACATGTTAGAATGACTCCAAAGTAAGCCAGACTTTAACTCATTTAAAGTTGTGCTCAAAAATTTGATGTTTGTTGTAAAGATTACTGTGATCTCAAACAGGGTATATAATGTAGAACTCAGCCAAAATTCAAGATAACTATTATACAAGCTAAATATGTTTTTACTCTTGCTAATTTCATTTTGTAAAACTGTTGCCTGTTACTATTTTGCAGAAGTAGCTGCTTCCAGAACACGCAACCTAGGTAACTTGTGATAATAAGCCATCACCTAACAGATAGTGGTAACAAATACCAGAACAGATAGTAGTAACTTCCAGTACTAATGCAGACTCCAGTTAGATAAAAGGGTAAATAACTGCAAAGTTATGGACATTGAATTTAAAGCCCAGTACTCTTACTTTATGACTGGTGAAACTGGCTTGCTGGATGATTAAGATCAAACTTAGAGATTGGAATTAAATACAGAAGGCAAGATAGGCCAGTATTTGGATCTTTTGTCCTCAGTCAGCCTGAACCCACGAACAAGAGAACTTCTCTAAGGAGCTTTGCAACTCTGTGTCACACAACCTCCTGATCAAGGAGATTGTTGAGACTAGAGGATGAGAATCGCTCAGTGCATCTGCTGCAGAGGAGGGTCATGGAAAAAGGGAGACACCCCTAATGCTTCCAAAGGAAGTCACCTCATCAAGGAGACCCTGCCTAACTAATGGCACTGGTGGAGCTAAGAAGCTGCTCTTAAGTTCTCTACGAGTGGCCCCTGTGGGAACTCAGCTGACTCTTTAACAAGACAGGAACCAGGTCAATTTGACCAACTTGATGTTAGACACCCAGCAAAACAGTTAAAACCAAAATATAACCATTCTTGGGCATTTAAGAGAAATAACAGTTAAATGTAACTTAAGATGTACACTTGTGTTAGTCCACTAGAATAAAAACTGGAAGCTACAAATGAAAGAAAGATTCTTCAGCAAATGTGCCTGATAACTATCAAGAGAAACTGCCAGAGTCAGAAGTTTTTAGTCAGTTTAAGGCCTGCAGACCTTCCTAAGCTACACAGGTAGACTTAATCTATGTTTGCTCGTATGATTACCTAGCCCTAAGTAACAGAAGTATAGAGCTCTCTACTAAACACAGGTTATACCAATAAAGGAATATTTTACAAAAATCAGATGACATTAAGTAGCTTAACTATATTTTTGGGGATATCTATAACATTAAAAGTTACATGTTGTGTTTACATTCCTGATAACCTGGACAATGTTAAAGTTCCCAAATAAAGGCCTTGTCCTTTCCAGCCTTTGCTAGGTCTAGTTATGGGAACAATTTCTCAGTTCTTCCACCTCCTGGTAAGAGATTGACTTCTGTCATTTTCATGATACTCAGTGGCAAGTTTCAGATGCTGCAACATTTACTTTGTACTAATCTCATTTCAGTACTCATGTCTTTTTGTTCTTCTATCATAGAAGCACCCACCCCCAGATGACTTTACAACCTGCTCTTCCCCAACCAGACTTCTACCTTGGACCCCTCGATTGACCCGATTTTAAAAAGGGAACTCCAAACTGCTTGCCCCACGCTGCCCACTTCCAGCTCGAAGAAGTCAGATTGGTCATCGCCCATTTTCCCTACAGCAGTGAAGGAGTTCCTAGTATTAGAGGGGTAAATGAAGTCAGAATAAGGACAGGTAGTTAGTGTAGAAATAGGGAATCGGGTCAATCTGAGGAAATGAAGCCATGAAGCCATCTGCCTTTGGAAGTTGGAGACTGCTCCTGGAAGAATTAAATGTCAAGGATCTCCGGAGCTCATTAATTACCAAATTTACCTGACTTTAAAGACTGTAAGCAAGGAGGTCTATGTGCAGCTCTGGGAGAAAAATGTTGGTTTTACGCTAATCATTCTGGAGTAGTGAGGGAATCCATGGCAAAAGTCAGAGAAGGACTAACAAACAGAAAGAAAAAAATGGGAAGCTAGTCAGAACTGGTTTGAATCCTGGTTCAATTTTTCCCCTTGGTTAACT
The DNA here is from genome assembly GCF_902686445.1 of Sciurus carolinensis. NCBI lineage: Eukaryota > Metazoa > Chordata > Mammalia > Rodentia > Sciuridae > Sciurus > Sciurus carolinensis. Next base: position 143,377,519 of record NC_062216.1, read on the forward strand.
ACTCTGGTGTCCACTACAGTGGGACCCCTAATATTGTTGTTACTAGCTTTAACTATAGGACCTTGTATCATCAATAAGTTAATTGCTTTTGTTAAAGATAAAATAAATACAGTACAGCTAATGGTGCTAAAGGCCCAATATCAGCCCATTAAGCAGCAAGAATTAGAACAGTAGAGACCCAAGATTGGCTCTCTAAATGTTCTTGGAAAGGGGGGATGTTGAGAGCAGGGTGGTATCTGTGCTGCTAACTGTCTCAAGGACAAACAGGACTGCTGGGCCCCTGTGCTTACCAAGGTTGTTAAGAGATATTTGTCCGAGGAATGTGCAGTTGCCTGGAGACCTTATCCGTCAAGGACGAGAGCAGGGCCTAGCCCCGACTCAGCTCCTGAATAGTTCACCCCTTCCCTCCTCCCTTCTTCCTCTAGGACCGTCCAGTTCTGGCCGGACCCAATGAAAATCAAATAGATTGACCGGACCCAACCAGGGGAGGTTTAGCTGTTCGAATGTTAGCCAATTAGAAGAACACTGTAAAACTGCTTGCTTTTCCTTATAAAAACCCTGCTGACGAGGGCTCGGGGCCTCTCCTAGCGTCGTTGATTAAGGATGCAGAGGACCGGGTTCGAACTCGCTAATAAATGACTCTTTGCTGCTTGCATTGATCGTGGTCTCTGGTGGTCCTTGTGGGGTCTCAAGCCTTTGGGCACAACAGATACAAGATGCAAGAGATAGCTCTTGCAAAAATAAGGTTTATTTGAATCCTGTAAGAGAATTTTGCTCATATTTCATGTGACATATTTAGGAATCCAAGAGGCTTGAAAATCTCTAATGTGTTTTCAATGACTTGACGGAGCTCTTCCAGGAAAGGCAGAATATCATTATCAGCTACACCATTGTGTCTCCTATGGGGAATTTGAAACCTGGGAAGTCACTTTTGCCATATAGTCTCACAGTCTGATAACTCCTGTATGCTTTTATGAGTCTGCTATAACTTCCTTGGATTTATCTATCAGACTGCTCATTTTTGGCTAGCCTCTAGCCCGTTGCTTTGAAAGAACTTTTTAAACAAAGTTTGGAGATGTTCTAATCCCAGCAAAGTTAAAAAATTTACTTGAGGATCATTTACAGTCCCTAATAAGCTAATATACATTGGAGCTGTTATTCATCAGGAGGAAAATATAAGATACAGGATTTCCTAAGCTAATTAAACCCCAGAACTCCTACAATGGAATATTTCTTCAAAGTGTTCATGTAGAAAATATCACCTGCCAAACATTAATTTAACATTTATTTTCTGCACTCTTGTTATATGCTAAGCACTGTTGTAGGTACTAGGAACACAAGGAGAACAAGGTTTGCTCTGATGCCATTTATTTTCTAGATTTTGGAACAGAGATAATAATAAAGAAAAAAACAAAGGCATTAACAATACAATTCTACTAGATAAGTAGGTTTATAAAAAAATAAGATGATATGGAAAATTATTGGGGCAACTTTAGGTTGAGTTGTCAAATCCTTAGAAAGGCATAAAAATTCTACTTTCTGGGGTTAAAATTTTAAGTTTAAAAACCTCATTATCTGAATTAAATTTTAACATGTTTTTCTAAATCTTTGGAAAAGTGACTTCCCAATGTCTGTTTTCCATAGTGAATACAAAAAGACTATCAAATGAGAATAAATATATTTTTAATTCATAAACATTTTATTGGGAAACATGATACACAAACTGACATAAAACCTAAAAATATAGCTTCATGAATTATTATAGAGCAAAAACTTTTGTAAGTTTTGTCTAGTCAGTGAAACATAATATCGCCTGATCTTAAAATCCCTACTTGTGACTTTTTCCTAAATCTAATCACTGTCCCAAGTCTTCTGGTAATCAATTTCTGTCTTTTTTTAACCACCAAATTACGTTTTGCTAAACCTTCTTTTACTTTAGCTTTGTCTGTATTATGCATGAAATCATGTGGAATGTACTTTTACATTAATGGTCAACAGTAGTTTTTGAGAATTGTGTCTATGTTTTTGTTTGTGGCTATAGTTTATTTATTTTTGTCATTAAATGAAATTCACCACATATGTTATTCATTTCCCCCTTGTGTATTTGGATGGTTTTCTCTTTTTACTATAAGTAATTTTGTTATGAACTTTTGTGAACAAGTTTCTTAATGCACACAATTACATATTGATCTGGACTAAAGTATATTTCTACTATATGCTTTTACATTGTGCATATTTCAGTTTTCTATAGAAAGTAAATGTCTTTCTAAAGATGTTATACCAAATTGCAATCCCACCAGCCACATAGGAGAATTCTTCTACATCCTTACCAATCTTGGGTATTGTTGGTCTTTTTAATCTTAGCCATTTTCAGACATACATACTGGTATTGTATTTGTGTTTTAACAGAATTTCCCTGATGACTAATGAGGCTGAACATTTCTTCATACCTTTACTTGCCATTGTGACAACTCCAAAGAAATAATTATTTTTAATTTTAATATAGTACCATTTATAAATATTTTCTTTCTGGTTAAGCCTCATTTTTTGAAGAAATCAATTGTTATGAATTTTTGGTTTGTAATCTTCTAAAAGCACTAGTATTTTGCCTTTCCTATTCAAATCTCAGATTCACCTTGAAAAATTATTTTCTGTGTGTGGGGGGGGTAAGCATTGAATTGGGGTGCTTTACCACTAAGTCACATCCCCAGCTCTTTCTGTATTTTATTTTGAAACAGTCTCACCAGTCTTACTAGGCTGCTTAGAGACTCACTAAATTGCCATGACTGATTTGAACTTGTAATCTTCCTGCCTCGACTTTTCAAATTGCTGGGGTTACAGGCAAGCATCACTACACATGACCTGAAATTATTTCTGTATAAATGTGGAGAAAGGATGAATTTTCTTTTTTTCTCCTGTGGATATGAATTTTCCCCAGAATCAATTGTAGAAGAGCCTTCATTCTTCCACTCTTCTAAAGTGCCAACCTTATTAGGAATGAGTGTTTGATTATACTGGTGTTATAGTCTGGAATCATGACTCAATTTCATTGATCAATTTTTGTCCTAGAAACATTATCACATTATAATTTCTGTAACCCACTGGTGGACCAAGATGGTGGACTAGAGGGTGATTGCATCTCATGTCACTTCAAAACAGAATTCAAGAAGAGGAGGTATTAAAAGACTTGAGACCAACTCAGAGCTGCCAGGTGAGTCTCTCCCACTGGGCAAGGCTACCCTGGACCAGGCAGCAGACCCGGACCACAGGCAGCTTCTTGGAGCAGGGCCACCCAGTGGGAGACTCCCTCTCAGGGCTTGGCTCCCCAGCCCAGAAGGTAGTGCTGGGCCACAGGGAATGTCACAGAGGAGGGCTGTCAAGCAAGAGACTCACTAGTAGGGACAGGCTCCCTAGACCAGGTAGTAGTTCAGGACTGAAAGGAACTTTTCGGAGGAGAGTTGCCCAGTGAGACTTCCCCACCAGGTAAGTCTTCCCCGCTGGGTAAGGCTTTCCTGCGGGGTGGTAGAAACAGAGACCCAGGCCCAGACCAGCCATGCCCCAGTCGGCAGTCTAGTCCCCCTTTGGATGACCATCGGTCAACAAGTGGAGGCACCTCTGCCCACTAGCAGGGAATATACCCCATCTGAATGCCACCACCCCTAGAGGGGCAACTTTCTAGTGAATCACTGCATTATCAAGTTCCTCCTAGACTTCAGGTTAGTGAAGGCTAGGAGGTGAGTTATTGGAAATCTACAGGGACACTGTAAGTCAACAGGGGAAATCTGCAATATCTCAGAGTTTCACTACTACAGGGGAAGATACCTGAGCAATATGAGAAAACAAGGGAAGAAAATGTCCCAAACAAACCTAGGTGCTACATCAATAAAATCCAATGACAGCATGGCAGAAGAAATGTCAAAAAGGGAGTTCAGAATGTACATAATTGAAATGATCAGAGAAGCAAATGATGAGATGAGAGAGCAAATGCAGGCTTTGAATGATCTCACCAATCAACAGTTAAAAGAGCAAATGTGGGAAGCAAAAGATCATTTCAATAAAGAGTTAGAGATACTGAAAAAAAACAAGCAGAAATCCTTGAAATGAAGGAAAAAAATAAACAAATTGAAAACTCCATAGAAAGCATAACCAATAGGATAGAACACCTGGAAGACAGAACCTCAGACACTGAAGAAAAAATATTTAATCTTGAAAACAAAGTTGACCGAATAGAGAATATGGTACGAAATCATGAACAGAATCTACAAGACTTATGGAATATCATGAAAAGGCCAAATTTAAGAATTATTGGGATTGAGAAAGCCTTAGAGAAACAAACCAAAGGAATGAACAATCTATTCAATAAAATAATATCAGAAAATTTCCCAAATCTGAAGAATAAAATGGAAAATCAAGAGTCTTATAGGACATCAAATATACAAAATTACAATGGACACACATGAAGGCATGTTATAATGAAATTATGCCACAGAGCTACTGTTAGCAAATACAAGAGGATAGAGATACTACCTTGTATTCTATCAGATCATAATGGATTAAAATTAGAAATAAATGACAGAATAAAAAAATACTCCAACACCTGGAGATTAGATAATATGCTATTGAATGATGAATGGATCACAGAAGATATCAGGGGGGAAATAAAGAATTTCTTAGAGGTAAATGAGAACAAAGATACATCATATCAAAATCTCGGGGACACTATGAAAGCAGTTCTTAGAGGAAAATTTATTTCATGGAGCACATTCAATAAAAGAAGAAAAAAATCAACAAATAAATGACCTAGCACTACAGCTCAAAGTCCTAGAAAAAGAAGAACAGAGCAACACCAAAAGTAGTAGAAGACAGGAAATAGTTAAAATCAGAGCTGAAATCAATGAAATTAAAACGAAAGAAACAATTGAAAAAATTGACAAAATAAAAAGTCAATTCTTTGAAAAATAAACAAAATTGATAAACCCTTAGCCACACTAACAAAGAGAAGGAGAGAGAAAACTCAAATTACTAAAATTCAGAATGAACAAGGAAATATTGCAACAGACACGAGTGAAATACAAAACATAAATAGAAGCTATTTTGAAAATCTGTACTCCAGCAAAATAGAAAATCTCAAAGACATCAACAGGTGTCTAGAGACATATGAATTACCTAAACTGAACCACGAGGACATACACAATTTAAATAGATCAATTTCAAGTAATGAAATAGAAGAAGTCATCAAAAGCCTACCAACAATGAAAAGTCCAGGACCAGATGGGTTCTCAGTCGAGTTCTACAAAATCTTTAAAGAAGAGCTTATTCCAATACTTCACAAATCATTCCATGAAATAGAAGAGGAGGGAACCCTCCGAACTCATTCTATGAAGCCAATATCAACCTGATACCTAAACCAGACTGCAATACATCAAGGAAAGAAAATTCCAGACCAATGTCCTTAATGAACATTGATGCAAAAATTATCAACAAAATTTTAGCAAATCACATACAAAAATATATTAAAAAGATAGTGCACCACGATCAAGTGGGTTTAATCCCAGGGATGCAAAGTTGGTTCAACATCCAGAAATCAATAAATGTAATTCACCATATCAACAGAGTTAAAGTCAAGAATCACATAATTATTTCGATAGATGCAGAAAAAGCATTTGATAAAATACAGCATCCCTTCATGCTCAAAACACTAGAAAAAAATAGGAATAGTGGAAACATCCCTTGACATTGTAAAAGCCATCTATGCTATGCCCATGGTTAATATCATTCTAAATGGTGAAAAACTGAAAGCATTACCCCTAAAACTGGAACAAGGCAGGGATGCCCTCTTTCACCACTTCCATTCAACATCATCCTTGAAACTCTAGCCAGAGCAATTAGACAAATCAAAGAAATTAAAGGGATACGAATAGGAAAAGAAGAACTCAAACTATTCCTATTTGCTGATGACATGATTTATATTGAGAGGAACTGGGAAATTCCACCAGAAAACTTTTAGAACTCATAAGTGAATTCAGTAAAGTAGCAGGATTTAAGATCAATGCTCATAAATCTAATGTATTTTTTTACATAAGTGATGAATCTTCAGAAAGAGAAGTTAGGAAAACTACCCCATTCACAATAGCCTAAAAAAAAGAATAGAATACTTGGGAATCAATCTAACAAAAGAGGTGAAAGAACTCTACAATGAGAACTGCAGAACACTAAAGAAAGAAATTTTAAAAACCTTAGAAAATGGAAAGCTCTCCCATGTTTTTGGATAGGTAGAATTAATATTGTCAAAATGGCCATACTACCAAAAGTGCTATACAGTTTCAATGTGACTCCAATTAAAATTCCAAGGACATACCTTACAGAAATAGAGCAAGCAATCATAAAATTCATCTGGAAGAATAAGAAACCCAGAATAACTAAAGCAATCCTTAGCAGGAAGAGTGAAGCAGGGGGTATCGCAATACCAGAACTTCAACTATACTACAGAGCAATAGTAACAATATCAGCATGGTATTGGTACCAATATAGACAAGCATATAAAGGTTACAGAATAGAGGAAATGGACACACTCCCAAATAAATACAATTTTCTCATACTAGACAAAGGGGCCAAAAATATGCAATGGAGAAAAGATAGCCTCTTCAACACATGGTGCCTGGAAAAGTGGAAATCCATATGCAACAGAATGAAATTAAATCCCTATCTCTCACCCTGCACAAAACTCAACTCAAAATGGATCAAGGACCTTGGAATCAGACCAGAAACCCTGCACCTAATAGAAGAAAAAGTAGGTCCAAATCTTCAACATGTCGGCTTAGGATCAGACTTCTTTAACAGGACTCCCATAGCACAAGAAATAAAAGCAAGAATCAATAATTGGGATAGATTCAAACTAAAAAGCTTTATCTCAGCAAAGGAAACTATCAGCAATGCGAACAGAGAGCCTACAGAGTGGGAGAAAATCTTTGCCATTCGTACTTCAGATAGAGCACTAATTTCCAGAATATATAAAGAACTCAAAAAACTCTACACCAAGAATCCAATAACCCAATCAACACATGGGCTAAGGAAATGAACAGACACTTCACAGAAGAAGATCTAAAAGCAAACAACAGATATATGAAAAAATGTTCAACATCTCTAGTAATAAGAGAAATGCAAATCAAAACTACCCTAAGATACCATCTCACCCCAATTAGTATGGCGATTATCAAGAATGCAGGCAGCAATAGGTGTTGGCGAGGAAAAAGGTACACTCATACATTGCAGGTGGGGCTGCAAATTAGTGCAGCCACTCTGGAAAGCAGTGTGGAGATTCCTTAGATAACTTGGAATGGAACCACCATTTGACCCAGCTATCCCATTCCTTGACCTCTACCTGAAAAGACTTAAAATCATCACACTACAGTGATGCAGCCACATCAATGTTCATAACTGCTCAATTCACAATAGCCAGATTGTGGAACCAATCTAGATGCCCTTTGATTGATGAATGTATAAAGAAACTGTGATATATATATATATATATATATATATATATATATCACATTATATATATATATAAAATGGAATATTACTCAGCCATAAAGAATAATAAAATATTGGCATTCCCAGGCAAATGGATGAAGGTGGAGAATATCATGCTAAGTGAATAAGCCAATCTCAAAAAATCAAAGGACGAATGATCTCACTGATAAGCGAATGATGACACATAATGGGGGGTGGGAGGGGAACAACAATGGAGGAAGGAGGGACTGTATAGAGGGAAAAGAGGGATGGGAGGGGTGGGGTACAGGAAAAAATAAAAATAAATCAAACACCATTACCCTATATAAATGTATGATTACACAAATGATATGCCTCTACTTCATGTACAAATAGAGAAACAAGATGTATCCCATTTGTTTATAATAAAAATAAATCTAAAAAATAATTTCTATAACCTTGTATTTACCTTGATAGCTCATTAACCAAGTCCTCCTACTTTATTTTTCTTATGAAGAGCGTAAGTTGTTTTTGTGACCTTTGTATTCCACTACAAATTTAGAAATAGATTATCAAGTACCAAATTCATAAATAAAATCCTTAAATAGTCTTATTAGGATTAAATCAAATTTACAGATAAATTTTGGAAAACTGGACAACTTCAATACTAAGTCTTCCAATCAAAATATAGAGCATACATTTTCTTTAACTTTTCTTTACTCTTGCTCAATAATTAAAATTTTTGATAGAACTCTAGTAGTACTTTATTAAATTTGTTTCTAAGTATTTGATATTGTAATCATTCATGAATAAATTTTAATATTTTTTACTGCTTCATATGAGGAGAATTGATTTCTTAAATATATGTGCTAATTCAAGTCCTTCATCCATTTCTCAGTTGGATTTTTTTTGTTTTTGTTGCATTTAAGGAGTTCTCTATATATTCTGAATATTTATTTCTTAATAAATATTTAATTTTCAAATATAATCTCCCATGATGTGAGTTGCCATTTTACTGTGCTTTGTCCTGTGATGTACAAAATTTTGAAAATTTAATGAAGTCTAATTTGTCTATTGTTTTCTTTTGTCACTTGTACCTCTGGTATGATACCCAAGAAATCATTGCCAATTTTCATGTAGTGAAATACTTTCCCATGTTTTCTTCAAACGCTCTTGTGGTTTAGTTCTTATGTTTGTGTTTTTGATGCATTTTAAGTTCATTTTGGGAGTTACATGAGGATTTTAGGTAATACAGTGTTAGATAAGGGCCCAACATCATTCTTTTGCATGTGGATATACAGTTTTCCAGCATCTTTTGTAAAAGATTTTCCTTTTCCTACTAAATGATCTTGTCACCCCTGTGGCAGTCATTTGACTACATATGTGAGTGTTTATTTCTGGACTCTATCTTCTTCTTTTGGACTGTCTTTCTGTCAGTACCACACTATCTTGGTTATTGAAGCTTTGAAGTGGGTTATTATTTTATTTGTTGTTTTTGGATATACATGACAGTAGGGTGTATTTTCACATATTATACATACATAAGGTGCAACCCATTGCAATTTTGATCCCATTATTGTGGTTGAACATGATGTGGAGTAACACTGGTTGTGTATTCATATATGAACATAGAAAAGTTATATCTGGTTCATTCTAGAATCTTTTCTATTCCTATCCCCGCTCCATTCCCTTCAATGCCCTTTGTCTAATTCAATGAACTTCTGTACTTCTCCTTCCTACCCTCACTTCTTATGGGTTAGCATCCACATATCAGAGAGAGCATTCAACATTTGTTTTGGGGGGACTGGCTTATTTCACTTAGCATGATATTCTCAAGTTCCATCCATTCACCAGAAACTGCCATAATTTCATTCTTCTTTATAGTTGAGTAAAATTCCATTGTGTATATATACCACATGTTCTTTATCCATTTATCTGTTGAAGGGAAACTAGTTGGTTTCAAACTTGGCTATTGTGGATTGAGCTGCTATAAACATTAATGTGGTTGCATCACTGTGTATTCTAATTTTAAGTCCTTTGGGTATAGACCAAGGAGTGGGATAACTGGGTCAAATTGGGGTTCCATTCCAAGTTTTCTAAGGAATCTCCACACTGCTTTTCAGAGTGGTTGCACCAATTTGCTGTCCCACCAGCAATGTATGAGTGTACCTTTTTCCCACATCCTTGCCAACATTTATTGCTACTTGTATTCTTGATAATTGCCATTCTGATTGGAGTGAGATAGAATATCACTGTAGTTTGAATTTGCATTTCTCTAATTGCTAGAGATGTTGAACAATTTTTCACATATTTTTTTACCCTTCATATTTCTTCTTTTGTGGAGTGCCTGTTCAGTTCCTTTCCTCATTTATTGATTGGGTTATTTTTTATTTATTTATTTTTGGTGTTAAGTTTTTTGAGTTCCTTGTATGTCCTAGAGATTAATGCTGTATCTGAGGTATAGGTGGTCAAGATTGTCTCCCATTATGTAGGCTCTATGTTTATGTTCTTGATCATTTCCTTCGCTGTGAAGAAGCATTTTAGTTTAATGCCATCCCATTTATTAATTTTTGATTTTACTTCCTGGGCTTTAGGAGTCTGATTGAGGAAGTGTGTTCCTGAACCAATATGATGGATAGTTGGGTTTATTTTTCTTCTAGTATGCACAGGGGCTCTGGTCTAATACCAAGGTCCTTGTTTCACTCTGAGTTGAGTTTTATGCAGGGTATGATATAGAGGTTCAATTTCAATATACTACATATGGATTTCCAGTTTCTCCAGCACCATTTGTTAAAGAAGCTATCTTTTCTCCAACTTATGTTTATGTTGCTTTTGTCTAGTATGAGATAACTGTATTAATATGGATATGTCTATCTGTCTTGTATTCTATTCCACTGGTCTTAATTCTATTTGTGTGCCAATACCATGCTGTTTTATTACTATTCCTCTGTAATATAATTTAAATTCTGTTATTGTGATGCTTCCTGCTTCACTTTTCTTGCTGAGGATTGCTTGGCCATTTTGGGCCTCTTATTTTTCCAAATGAATTCTAAGACTTCTTCTGCTATTTCTATGAAGAACCTCATTGGAATTGTAGTGAGAATTGCATTAAACTGTATAGTGCTTTTGGTAGTAGGGCCATTTTGACAATATTGATTCTGCCTATCCAGGAACATGGGAGGTCTTTCCATTTTCTAAGATCTTCTTCACTTTCTTTGTTTAGTGTTCTGTGGATTTCTTTGTAGATGTCTTTCACCTCTTTGGTTAGATTGATGCCCAAGTATTTTATTTTTATTGGAGCTATCGTGAATGAGATAGCTTTCCTGATTATTCTTTCAGTTGATTTGTTATTGGTATATAGGAACATGATTTATGGTTGTTAATTTTATATCCTCCTACTTTGCTGAATTCATTTATGATTTCAAGAAGTTTTATGGTGGAGTTTCTTGGGTCTTCTAAATATAGAACCATGTCATAAGCAAACAGGGAACATTTGAGCTTTTCTTTTCCTATTCTTAACAGTTTAATTTATTTCTTTTGT